>NC_068298.1:20579092-20669092 GCF_025860055.1 Xyrauchen texanus | reverse complement strand
GTGGCAGTATCTCAATGTATGTTGTCACAAAATACTACTTGGCTAACAGGAACAGTTCGGCTTTTGTCCAAGCGCCCATCAAAGATGACAGATTTAATTCAAGGTGTCTTTTCATCTGTTCCACTAAGTCAAACTGTACTGCTAAAGTTTCAAGGACAAAAGCCAGTATGATTGTGCTAATATCACACACGTGCTTACACAGAAGTGATTTGGCAAAGGGCATTTAGACTTATCACCTTCTAAAAGGCTCTCTGAAGATTCACACATGTAGATGCTATGGCCTGAATTTAGCTTCATCCAGTTACTTGAGCGAATTCTCTCTGTTTTTGGTTCATTTGTGTAGAAATTACTTCGTTTTACATGTCTGGAACAGGGTGAAAGGATTTGGCTCAGACAACAATCACCCCCACTGGGACTTTCTTGTGTGTCCATTCTCTTATGTGATGAATAGGTACCCTGACAAGGAAGATATTCCATTATTGTCATTATTTGTTCTCATTGCCTTGCATTCCTGTGGTGTGAGTCTATGCTGCAGACAAGCCTGTGAAATCACATTGTGTATTTTGACAGAGTTATCTGGACTCCGACAATGAGGGGTATTTGAGAGGAGGATGCTCTCTGATATTTCTGGCCTCGACTCACTGTACTTATGTTGCAGATAAATAGTTCTCTACTGATTTTAAGAGAAGAGTCACATTTTCACTCTCAGCCAAACTTCGGCTAGTAATTTAAGTACCTGTCCATGTCTGTTCTCAATACTCATCACTGTTTGTTTTTTTCAAGAGGTGACTGCAAAGTTTTCATGACTGAAAATAAATCTATATGCCCTTTACACAACGGAAATGTATCACCCATTATTTTCTATACTAAAGGCATAATAAATGTTGCAATTGAATCCCTTTCTCTCCAAATATTTTTTGTATGTGTGTGTGTGTTTGCACGCGTGTTTTTGAACATGTAATTTTTCTTTCTCAGTGTTTCAGTAAGTTCCACATACATAATGATATTACCACAGACCTCATGTCCTGGATAACCTCTGACCCTTCTCTCAGGGGTTGATTACTGAAAGATAGAGGCCAGTTATGACACCAGCAGGGTCACTTTAGAGCCCTGTACCAGCTGCCTCAGCACAATCCCTTCCAGAGAAGGGGCCAATCAATCCAGTGTTACCTGTCCTTCTTATAACATATAGACATCACTGGATGAGATCAATGTCAGTCAGTAATAGCAAGTACTGTGATTATGAAATCTGTTAAAAGCAAAAAAACATATGGCTCTTATTTGGAAAACACACAAATAAAAAAATAAAAATTATACAAATTACAATAGAGCATTAGAATGGGAATCTATGGGATGGCAAAGAGCGCAATTAATGGATTAGATCAATCAAACTTTTGACGTTGATTGGACCTAGCTGATTGGTCTGGTTTGGTCCTTGGAAGCTTATCCTTAATCAAAGCTTCCCAGTTTTGATTCCTTTTGTTATTTCATTTAAGCATCAGTTTCTGTCTGTCTTGGTCTCTTACTTTTACATCACCTGCTCAGACACAGAGGTTACCCCTGCTGATAAAAGCAACAGGCTGAACAGTAATGGCGTCATGGCAACACACTGATGGGGCTGTTGGGGGGTTGCTGGACAAACACCTGTTGGACACATTGCCATCCTGTATGTCCCTCGCTCTCCCCTTCCTCTCATGCAACACACTCCTCTCAAAGTGCTTTACAAGGTGCAAAGAGCCTGAGCCACAACAATTGAAATCTGAGATGAATAGTCAGCTGCAGTCATCAATCATCCTTCAATCGATGGTTGTCGCCCCTGCTGCTCAGCAAGCCCTGCCATGCAGCCACTAAGAGTGTTGGGTAATGAGGGCCGTTGTCCTATGGCACCTCACTCATCCTTGGGGCAAGATAATGTTGAATGTGAATAACTTTCCACCAATGGAAAGATGAGGGCTGTCTTTCCAAAACAAAAACATGGCAACTGTCTGAAGTGTGGCGAATAGTTTATAACTGATGAACTATGAAGAAAGTTATCTCAAGATTTTGGTCAAGTTGCATGAGCAACCTCTTAGACATTTGAAACCAGCATCAAGTAATCACGTTCACATTACCAATCATAAGTGTGACTCAGAGGTTGCATTTTCCCTCTAAGATTACATTTTTAGGTTTAGGGTTGGAGTTTGAGTGAGCGTATGGTTAATAATATATGCATTCCTATTGACAGTGGGTGCATCTCAGTCAGCTCCCTACTTCAGTAGTCAGGGCACTGGTCAGTGAGACAGTCACACACACTCAATTGCTAAATCGTTCTTAGGAACTGAAACATTTTCTCCCTAAAAATTCCCAGAATGCACCTTAAAAAACATGGAGCATCCAGACATGCAAGTGCAAATGTAAATATATGATGCCAAATCCTTATTTTATCTTAAAAGAGAATTATCTTTCATCCATAATGTTCATGGAATTTAAACAATCTTTTAAATATGAGAGTTGCAGAAAAAAGATTAAAAATATACACCTTGTATATTTATTTCTTCATTGATCATCCATGAAAACACTTAACATTTTAATGTATATAACAAAAATGTATAATAGTCTAATTTATGCAGGCGTAATGCTGATTAATAACAGCTGTGCTTGAATGCGCAACCTTGTTATCGCGTCGCAGATGGTTGAGTCATAAGTATTCAGTGGATGAACACTGTTGCCAGTGCCCGAATTTGTGTTCACAATATAGTGATTCACAACATAGGGAGCTAGGGAGCTGATTGAGGCACACGCTGTATTACATAAAAACAAGCTGGACTTTACAATGCATTTAGCAATATGACAAACTTTTAACAAGTGTTCCATTTTCATAATTAAAGAAATAAAATTATTTACTGTACACCACACTGCCAAATATAAAATCAAAACACGATACAGATCGGAAAAGTCTCGAGTAGAATACAAAAAGCTATTTTTTTCAATCGCAGACCAAATATATGGAATAAAAGCCATGAATGAGTTTATACAGTAAATTGTCAACAATGTTTTTGCTTGTAAATTCATTAAACATTAACAGAATATAAAAACAGCAGATGCTGCCGATTAAAATTAGCCCAAATATGATGTGTAAAGGCTGATTTATGCTTCTGCGTCGAACCTGCGGCATAGGCTCCACATAGTGGCCAACGTGTTGGTTTGCATTTATTGTTCTGCATTGGTGTATTTCATTGTTTTGAGAGTACACAGCCTAAAAGCTAACTGCATTATGTCATAAATAAATAAAAGCAATGCCAGCAATGTCATTTCTTGATTCAA
Organism: Xyrauchen texanus; assembly: GCF_025860055.1. Lineage (NCBI taxonomy): Eukaryota > Metazoa > Chordata > Actinopteri > Cypriniformes > Catostomidae > Xyrauchen > Xyrauchen texanus. The sequence continues at coordinate 20,665,789 of NC_068298.1, read as the reverse complement.
ACATATTCATTAAATTATTGTAGCATAAAAAGTTATTTCATAGTAAAGGCATAGCTAGGAACAACATTTTGGGTGTGCCAAGACAAAACTGGGTGTGCAAAAAGTAATGCACAAATAATTACGTGAAATAAAATAAAATGAGCATTAACAACAATTGCATCAATAACTTTTTGGCTATACTTAAAAAAAAAAAAAGAAAGAAAAAAAGCTCTGTGTAGTTTACATGACAAAATGTCAATTTTTTTTTTGCAATGTTTCATCATTATTTTCCAAAATATGCTAAGTACAAAAATATAAATAGTGGTACAATTAAAAAAAATAATACAATAAAATCGAACCAGCAACCTTCTGATTACCAGTTGTGTGATTTAGCCCACTACGCCACCACCACTCCTGTTTATATATATATATATATATATATATATATATATATATATATATATATATATATACATACACAAGGTTTTAGTTACAATAATTAATTTAAAAACTTTATTATGGATATGAAATAAATCAGTAATGCGTTGTGTTGAACAGAAGGATGCACAACTGTAAGAAGATTCAAAACCATTTGAAAATTATTTGTATTTATGGAGTACAGGGAGGTTTGGTTCATAATAAAAAAGAAAAATAATACTGTTGTTGCGTTAATTACTAAGCCAATATAAATAAAGGATAATACCATGTCTGGCTTGATGCAAACAGATGGTAAGTAGACCGCTAATTATGCATAAAAGATTTACATATAATCAGAAGGACATTTACTGAACCAATAAAATACAGTTAAAACGCAGTATAGCCTACCTTTTCAAGCGTATCCTCCAAATATTCTACAATATGCATAATATATCATAATTGGGGAATAAAAGAACAACAATTAACTTATTTTGCTTGAATGGACACATGCCATTATGAATAATGAGGCATAAAACCAAACTCAGTAGTATGAACTTTCTTCATTTAAAGTATTTGCTTGTTTCCTCAGTCACGCTCTTGGCATCTGTTGCAACAGTGCGTGTGTAATCTAAGACAGGCTCTGTGATACATTGGGTATTATTATAGTGATTATAATAGATTATTAAATTTCGTAATCAATGCATTGAAGTTTAAGCATAATATTGATGCATTTTACACCCCTACATACTATAAAGTAAAAAAAAACTGAAAAAACTGCCATTTCATTTATGTGTGCAAGCTTACATTTTGGTTGCCTACAGTTACACACACTGGCACAACCGTGGCTACGCCACTGGTTCAAAGTACAGTATGTGAACATTTTGAAATGTAGGTAAAAATCATTTGTTATACATGTTGCCTGCATTGCAGGCAGAAAATAAATGAGGAAATTACTATATGCTTACTCAATAATAATGCATAAATATTTTGGCACACTTTTGACGTTCCATGCTGAAAAATAAATCAATAAATAAATGAATAACTCACCTGAATTACACAAAAAGGGGGTTGTTTTAAAGCTCTTACAATGTATATAGACAAAATAACAAACTCTTAACAGGGGCTCTTTAATTTGCTGACAAATTAGAAGTGTTCTGTTTCAGTACTTATGAAATATGATTTTTTTACTGTAGCCTACACATACTGTAAATCAGAAAGTTTGAGAGTAGAATACAAAACATATTAATTCACCCACATATCAAATTAATATCAAGTGAAGGCCTGCAAATAAACATTTAGGGTTTATAAGTTGTAAACAGATATCTTTTGTCACTTTTGTAACTTCATGAAACACTCTTAGAATAATAATAACAATAAAAAAATGATTGAGACATATGCTTTAATGGTCATGAGCCCAAATACAACAATGTAATATATTGCATAGATTTTAAAATAAACTTGAATAAAATTTGGATAAAAAGATATTCTTGTTATCGTCCTGGGGGGCAGTCTCTGGTTAAAGTGGGCCAATCACAGCTGTTGTAGTCCATGTTGACATTACGCGCAGTTACATATTTAAAGAGGTGCACGTCAGGCTACTGTGCAAGCTATGCCGTAACCGCCGTAGCTACACGTAGCCTATGCCATAGGTTCGACACAGAAGTATAAATCGGCCTTAAATCTTAAACAAATCTGCGACAAAATCCAAAGCTACCTCAGATATATTTTTAATTACTTTAATTACATTTTGAAGATGTGTGTCAGGCTATGGCATAGCTTTGACACAGAAATATAAATCGGTCTTTAAACTGAAGAATTCCACATCTCTTGATTGGAACTGTCCCACAGAGGAGTAATTTCCTGGTGCTTCTTCTAGTCTAGAACTCCAAAATATGCATTGTGTTGAGGATCATTCTCAAGGATGAATTTTCAAACAGTCTTTGACCACAGTTTTTCAAAACTTCCAGATATTTCTGAACCATAACTACATTTTTTTTTAACTCTTGTGTACTTGGTTTAATTTGTTCTGTAGTTGGTGATTGTAAGAGATCTCTGTGCTTTCTGACAAGCAGATACTGTTAAAAAGGACACAAGATGAATTGAACAGTAATCCTTAGTGCTGAAAAAATCGTCCACACAGCAAATGGGAATTCCATCAGAAATTTCAGGATTATCTATTATTTATAGTGTTCCTATGATGACTCGAAGATAGGTGATGCAGAGATGATATGTTGGAAATGGAAGTATATCACAAACAATTATTCGCAGTGCTCTCAGGCTCAGTCAAGTAGAAATACAAGGTTTATGTGCCTTGCATAATGAAAAAAAGAGATATGGATTTACCTTAAATATGGATTTTTGCTAAAGAACATTCTCTATTGAAATTGCCCAGCCACAGTATCAGTTGTATTCCAAAGCTTTTCCTTGGATATTTATGGTGACTTACAACATGAGGGAGAGAACTTAAATTAAGATCTCTCTTAAAGAGATTACTAGAAAAAAACCCACCTCGCCCGGCTTTGCTGAGATGCTGGTGAAGATAATCTTATCCACACAGTTTCATTGATTTAGAAACACTGTTTTATTTGTTTGAACCATTGCGATGCTTTGCAAGTTGTCTTAGTGTGGAATGGATGTCTGTTCAAAAATGTATGCCCTATGTACATTTCCGCACTTATTGGCTTGGGTGGTGGAGTACGGCGTTGGGTTGTGCGAGGCAAAAACATGACGTTGTGAGAGCTGCGAGGCGATAGTCTGTGTTCTGCGACTGCTATCGGGTCCTTCAATAACGTATAACATGTGAAGAAGAGCAGCCGTTGGAGTTTCTGGTTCCCCCCTAGGGCAAGATTGTGCCCCCATAGGGAGCTGGTGCCCTACGCAGACTGCTTAATATATGTATATGGAGCATCGGTATGTGTCTGTCACATGGATTTGTATGTCTGTTATATTGAAAAACTTTTGCTAAACTGATTTTTTTCTTAGGGATCCCCATGAAGGGCAATCCTTGACATTTTGGTGTGCCCCCTTTATTAATATACAACCCATATGTAGGCAGGGACAACAGAGAAGTCTCTCATTTTAGACATTGTAGTTTTGGAAACTTCCACTTGATTTAGATCTGCTACTGGTTTGGAAACCAACCCTTGTGGTTTTGAAGATTGGGTTGTCTGGGATGCAGTTTTTCCAGCATTTAGCCAGGTTTATCACATTGTTTTTTTGCTTCCTTTTCTCAATTTTTTATTTTTTTGGTATGACTGTCTTTGGTAGCTTGGTAGACTTGAAGGTTTTGACAAACTGTCACAGGGATTCCATCTGTCTATTTCCACTTTATAGGCCTATGGTATTCATCACTCTCAGCTTTTCTGGGCCATCTCTGCCAGCTAGTCCAATTCACTCCACAGGAATGTGCTGTCCTCCACTCTTTTCCTCTCCATATCTTCTTTTGCTCTGTGGCAAGACAGCACATACTTTGTTTTTCTTTTTATAATCTCCAGACATTTATGAAATTAAAATACAAATGGAAACAACCTCCTCTTATCTGTCATTTTGTCATTCTCCAGTTCATTCTCCTCTCTGGACTGTCTGCTCTAAAAGGTAAATGGGACTCATTTCAAGGAAGCACATTTGATTACCAGACATTTGCTTCTCTGGAACCTATTAAGAAAGTATATTAAGTGTGTTCCCACACAGTGTGATTTGTAGTAGGAACTTTAACCCCTAACTAGTATCAAGGCTTTTGTAGATTCAGAGCCCTGACAGGAAAGTGATAGCTTGGATTGAGATAGTTCATGTTAATGTTATTGTCTTTGGCATCACCAAACTGTTTCCTGCCCCCTCACGGCAATAGCCTGATTTTCTGTAGCTTTGAGATGTGCTGCATTCTCTACAGGCGTTACAGTCAAGACATTTAGCATTGCAGTAGTATTCTTTACTCAACAAAAGTATATTTGTTGAGCAATCTACTTTAAATTCATCAAATCAGGGCTTATAGCCAAACACATTAAAAGGATCTGTCTGTGCTTTTCTGACAAAGACATTGAGAAGCTACACTCATGAAAATAGCTTGGAAAGTAAATGATACCTCATGTCAGGGAGAGGCCTACAGACCCAGAGAGTTACTCTAAGATACACAAGGCTTTACATCAGTGGGATATGTGTGTATTGTGACAGGCGGCTGGTTTGCGTGCATAAACAGAGGCTGGGCTTGTGGGTAGAAGAGCTTTAGACCAAGTCAAGTGTTGACCCCTCCAGCTGTTTGTGGCATGAAGGAGAGATTCGACACTGCAGAGAAAGACACCAGCAAGGCAGGGGGCCAGAAGATTCAAGATGAATACCATATCTCCCTCTCCCATCCTCAAACTTTCTCTCATCTCTATTTTCTTTGTCTCTTCCTGCCTCATTCTGACCCTCGTATACATGCTAGATGCTCACTTATTATCCACTGTCTGTGCCAACTCAAACTGTGGTGGTCATAGAGGCACTGGCACTCTCTCATCTTCTCTCTTTTCTCTGTCTTTTTCAGCAGCAGTAGCTGATGTTAGTCCTCTCTGTTCCTCCTCCACTCCACTCTTGAGTGCTCCTCACTGCTCTCAGCTTTTCTGACAGCTTTAGGGAAGTTATAAAAAGTGTTGATTTTGCAGAAAGGGAAAAGGAGTGATGTTGTGGCTGAATGTCTTGGCCAAGGGAATATTTTAGTGTCTGCTTTTTTTATTTTCCATATCTGAGATCACAACCCTAGATGCTGCTGCTCAACCTTTACATCCCTGAAGACCAACAGTTTTAAAAGGAACATTAGATTATGTCTTTTTGACATTTCAGCTTTGGTTTGTTGAGTCAGCACTACTGTACCATCAACAAGTACACCAATGTGCTGAACATAATCACAGAGGAAATGGAAAAATCTCTTATGAAAGTTAATGTACCTGGAAATCAACCCCATTCAGCCAAATTACTGACAAGTTCTATCCACCTTCAAACATCTTTGCATAAATTCAAGCATAATCACCTTCCCTCTAACACTGCTATAGTGTGTTGCACAAGCAACCTCCAAGACATGGGTTCTGGTCCAATGGAAACCAGGAAGTAATTGTGTTCACATGAACAATGGTGAGCATAATTCAGAGGTTGCATTTTTTGCTCTAAAATTACCTTTTTACTCCACTGATGGTTAGGTTTAGGGTTGGGTTTGGGAGGCTAGGGTGTAGGGCTGTCAATTGATTAAACGTTTTAATTGATTACATAAAATGCTGACTTATTAATTTGTCAATCTGTCCAAGGTTGACTGTTCTCACAGGACGCATAATTTTTGTTGGTCTACGTACACTTGCTTCAGATGTATGCTTTTGGAGAGTTTCACTGTGGTAGTGTCGCTTTTCACTGGTTTTTAGCATCTTGCACCATAAATGCCGCATTTTTAGGGTGCTGTTTTAAGTTAAATGTAGTTAAAACTTTTAAAACACTTCTCAAGACCCTGTTCTGTTGTGCTTTGTCCTACTGTCTTTGAACAGCTGTTGGTTGGTTGCCTATACAGCTGGGACTGCAACTGCCCTCTGCTGACTGTGATTCACAAAAACATGAAGGAGATACATCAAGTTTGATTCAAGTATGCATTGCTCTATTGGTAGGAAAATTCCTTAATACAGAATTACAGAACAGGGAGCATGATTAATTGCATTATTTTTTTAAGGCATTATTTTTATGTAATTTATCACATTAAAATAATGAGTTAAATAAAGAACCTGAGTAATAATACAACTCACTTTTGGCAGCACTCTGTGGACATTTCATCCAGGGTGATTTTAGTTTTGGATTGTTGGGGCAGTGATTTGAATTTCGCTGTGCACAGACCAATTTCAGCAGCAAGACTTTCGACCTACTGTTGTCTATTGAAAGTACTATAAGTCTAGGCTAAATGAAAAAGATGATACAAACTGTCATACATGTCTTTTTTTATCAGTATGATATGCTGACCATAAAATTGCTATGTTAACAAGACGATTTCATCAGTTGTCATTTACATTTTGTAATTGACATCTTGCAAAACTGTGTTCCTTGCTAAACACTGCCAAAGTAAATTGGTAAAAATGGCCATGTAAAACATAAAATGAGCAGAACATTTCTCCCATGAATTTGCCACTGAATGATGCCAGCTTTTTACAAATTGTTTCTCAGTATGTTAGTGGACAACCAAGTTGCCAGAAATGGCTCAATCAGAAATGCTCATACGCAATTAATTTGTAGAGTGTCTGCAAAAGTGCAGTGGAGGCAGTTTGCCGGCTGAGCAAGAGAGTGCTGTGGCATTTTTAAACTTGAGATGTCTGTAATCTTAGCCCACAGCCTGTGCTCTGCAGACCAGAAGCCTTCGTCATTTGAAATTAGCCTTCGCCTCTTGCCAGGAAACATTTTCATTTTCTCATGCAGATGTCCTTGTACATGGTTATGGTTGTATTTGTCTATGCAATTTTTTTTAAATAACACCCCATGTAGAAATAAAACATTGTTGTCAGAGTCACATTAAGTGGGCACCATTGACTGTCATTTTACTGTAAAAATTATGCTCTTTCTGTAGTGCTGCTTACAAGAACAGAAAAATAAGAAAGAATTGACCAGGAAGGAATCCAAGTCAATTCAAAACATAATTAAAGCACTAACATCAGTTTTACAAGTTATGTTTGGCAATTGCATATGATATAAGTGCCACCTTTAAATTGTTGTTTCTTTGAGAGTGAGATGTACATGCAATATTATAAACGATCTCTGTTATAATTATTTTGGAACCAAGACATTATAACCTTAATAACATAATTGCTCTTATTCTGCTATCAGTTTCCCTTTAAAACAAGTTGTTATGAAGTGCTCAGATTTCTAAGACTCTCCCTCTCTTTCTCAATCTGTTTCTGTGAGTGCCTCCGTCTTCTCATAGACTGCAATGGTAAAAGTGCTTCACGAGTGCTTTCAGTGACTGCTAAATGAGGAGTCACTTTCACTTTTTTAGCAGTAAAATTTATCATCGGACTCTCTTGGATTTAGAAGTTCCGTATGAGTAAGAACTGCCCTCAGATGTAATTTTGGATTTTGCTGTAAAAGTGATACATTACAGAAGCTTCCCATTGTCATCATCAGTGCCCAACATAGTGTCACTGACCTTGTTGCATTACCACTTTGCTTTCTAGGAACTATAACATGTTATGCAAATGCAGTTCCTGGCTACACCTCCCCTCCCAAACCCAGTTATATCTATGTAAATTTACCACACCCTTTGTATTCATGATGCTCTCAGCCATAATGGTCATTTGGTTCGACAGTGGTAATAGTGTCATTTTGTGGTCATCGCTCTCTAACCTGGGTACGTTTTACAAGAATATGAGAGGAAAATTCTTTCTGATGAAGGTAGTGTGCCGAATAAGAGCACAGAGGGCTAACAGCCAGAATAATAGTGTTTATAACCCAGTAATTCTGCCTCCTCCTAATAAATGGTTGATAGTAATTCAGTGGCTAAATATTGATCGTTTGCTATTCATCATGGACTCTCAAAACATTAAAGAATAAGATTGAGTTTCTGTAAATGGTTGAAAAAGCATCTGATTGAATCATTAATATTACTTACATTTCTACCAATACGAATGGCTAATATTAGAAACATGTTGCCAATGCCATTTCACTTTTCTCATTTTATCTCATCATTAAACTATCAGGGGAGTTCTTCTTTGGTAGCTAGACAACATTAGCCTTATGAGTGACTTCATCAATCAGCATTACGCTCTAGAATAAACTCATAACACATGTGATGCTTCTCAAATCATCAAAGTTTATTAGTACATGTTTGTTAGTTATTGTTGTTCTAAAACGTACAATTATTGAATGGTAAATATTTTTGGAGTATCCAAAAGGCACTTTTGTAAAACGCCTGGGTGTACCCTTAGAAAAACATGTGTAAAATATTCATTTTTTATGATATTGTTATAACATTTGAACCTGGACTAGGTAAGGATTCATGCTGTGATCCCATTGTATTCTCAAGCTAATAGCTACAAGTTATAGTCATCTGCAGGCATCTGTATGCAAAAAAATTTCAGGCGGAAAAAAAAAATTCTATTTCATTGTGTTCAAACTTCTATTACTCAAAATCAGTAGCACTTACAGTAATTCTGACAGCTGGAGAAAAAACTTCAGAGTGCCCCCTTTCAAATGTGACCAAAACCATGCATGTACTCCAAACGGTTCAAGAACAGCTTTAAATTTACTTCGGGTATGCCTTGATTAGGCGTTTTAGGCTAATTTTACAGGATTGGGAAGAGGATATACATTATTATTTTATTTATGTATATGTAGTAGGAGGTGGAGTTTAATTGTGTGGGTTGCCAGGTCTCCAATAGTCCTTCAGTCTCAGCAGGGTTTTGTTCTTTGTAGTTTAGCTCAGTACAGATGTTTCTTTTTGAGCCACTTTAAGGGATACCACCCAACGCAGTGTATTTTTTTCAGAGCCAGATTCAACACTCAAGGAACACCTTGTTTCAATAAGCAGAATCAATATGGATTTAAAGTAATATTCCATCTATTATGATTTATTATATGCCACACTTCATCTCAACCACTTTCACAAATCATGGCAGGCAGAGTAATATTTTGCGTGGGAAAGCTTAAGGTATTAACAAACAACAATATTATTAGACAGAGGAAGCCTAACCCAAATATTCTGCTTCTCCTCTAATTGGCTTCTCTCTTCCCTTTTCCACTGATGTCTCAGTTATAGTTTTTATTTTTTTACACAATATGGCAAACATATTATATATTGACTTAAATGTTTGCATTTGTTATTGTTTGCTGTTTGTGCAAGAATGACCATTTGAGGACCTGTGGAAAAGTTTGTATAAGCAGCTAAAAATAAGTGGCATAGATAGCTTTGAAACAATGCAGCACAAGTGGCTCCTATTTGCTTGTTGTTCAGATGAGGTTTCATTTCAGTCATCAATACTTGTCATGACACAGAGAGAGAGGTAGTCCCATCGCCATTAAAAACATGCCAATGCCATGACAGGCTTAAGTTATGGCTATCCTAATGGGTCAATCTCTCTGTCACAATAAATAAGGGAGCTTTTCATTTAAACACTTGCCAAAGTTTCTTTACGATTAATTTATGTGCATCTCAGGTTTCTGCCTCAAATCCAACTCTCTATCAGTCAAGAACATTAAAATTGAAATGCCAGTCCAAACACACACACACACACACACACACACACACACACACATGTTGTGTTTCCATGTTTTATGGGGACTTTCCATCGACATAATGGTTTTTATACTGTACAAACTTTATATTCTATCCCCTAAACCTAACCCTACCCCTAAACCTAACCCTCACAGAAAACTTTCTGCATTTTTACATTTTCAAAAAACATAATTTAGTATGATTTATAAGCTGTTTTCCTCATGGGGACCGACAAAATGTCCCCACAAGGTCAAACATTTCAGGTTTTACTATCCTTATGGGGACATTTGGTCCCCACAAAGTGATAAATACACGCTCACACATACATACACACACACACACACACACACACACACACACAGGTTCTGAATATCCAGTAAAATATCCAGTATTTTATATTTTGTGGCATCCCTGGCAGAGGGTTATGGTCGTTCCAGTGTGATTTAGTCAACCTCTACATTGTTCGGCATAAATGCTTTGGTCTTTAAATAGTCCTTTTTTGTAATCCTGCCTTTGTTCCAATAGCGGAAGGTCACGTCACACAACACACAGAGAGTCAAGTGCAGTCCAAGTTTGCCCATCATGTGTTCTCATTCCCTCCATCCTCCAGCCGATGCAGAGATGGCTCACCTCGCTTCAGGGGTCTGCAGGCAGTCCGTTTAGGGTTTCAACAGTGTCCTGTAAAACTAAACAATGTCAAACTCTTCAACAAATGGGAAGAGCAAGGACAACAACATTTATGGGTGCTTTGTAACTCTACAAGATTTTTAGTGTGTGCTAAGAATTCTTTACACATACTGTATATTAAACCGTTGGAAACTATTTTAGGTGGATATTGGATACTGAAATCTGAATAACATACATTACAAAAGAATTGGATAAGTGTGTTATGCTTAGTTTTTGTGTGTTATGCTTAGTCAATTTTATAGTAAGTTTACATGGATTTTAAAATTTAGTTCCCCATCTGTTGCTCACTTCGACGTTGTGTCGAAGAAGCGACACTAGGGGTCTCTCTTGAGCAGCAAATATACCTCCGATCTATGAAAAAAGGCCAATGAGAAGTTGGCGGACAGAATTTGCATGTCCCGCCCCCGGACATACAGGAATAAAGGCAGGGAAATGCATCTGTTTCATTCAGACATTTTCTTCTAAGCCGATGGTCGTGTATGCAGCGTTCTGCGAGTCACTCACCTGTTCCTCTTACCTCTGAGCGATTACTGCTGTTGGATCTACGGCGCACTTCAGCGGCTTTCTCCTTCTCTGCATGGCAGTGCAGTTTGCCCCTGGGCGCTTCGACAGCGCAAACTTAAATGAGTTTCTAAGAGAGTGATTTTCTCTAAAAGAGTATATTCCTCTTAAAAGAGCAATACATAGCGGCGATGAAAATCCTTTTCAGGACTCCTCAATAGACCTGTGGGTCCGCAATTCGGCGGTTGGTTTCTGCAGAGACTTTTCCCTCTGAAAGAATAGGAAACTGGGTAAGACCCCCTTCCCACGATGCATGTAATGGCCCCAGCCATTTTGCTCTATGCGAGAAACATAGAGAGAAAAGAGGCCTGGCTAGGCTCGGCCCATTCCCATGTTGTCAAGCGTCGCCTTGTTCCCCTGTCTAGGGTAACTTTAAGGGTTTCTGACAACTTTATGGGGCATTGGGGAAGGGTACGTGCAGTCTGATACAGCTGGATTTAAATTGGACCCCTAGTGTCGCTTCTTTGACTCAACGTTGAAGTGAGCGACAGACGGGGAATGTCTAGGTTACAGATGTAACCTCCGTTCCCTGATGGAGGGAACGAGACGTCGTGTCCTCCCGGCCACGTTGCTGAGTCGAGCCGGACCATTTCCGGCTCCTCAGAAAAATCCTGAATGAAACAGACGCACTTACCCGCCTTTATACCGTATGTCTGGAGGCGGGACATGCAAATTCTGTCCGTCAACTTCTCATCGGCCTTTTTTCATAGATCAGAGGTATATTCGGCACTCAAGAGAGACCCCTAGTGTCGCTTCTTCGACACAACGTCTCGTTCTCTCCATCAGGTAACGGAGGTTACATCCATAACCTAGACGATTTTCGGACGGAAACAGTGATTTGTCTTTTTAAAATGTCATGTAAATGCTTGTCTGAATAAAATTGGGCCAATCTGTCTTCTGCTAAGTCAATGTGATTGTAGCTTGATATTGTCTAGCATGTATTTACGTGTGTAGCCAAGTGGATAAATTTAATGTAATTTATGTTGTCATAAATTGGACGAGGCCCCTTTAAGAAACAAATTTTGCGACTCCAGAGTTTTGCGACACCTGCTTTCGGCACTCTCTCGTGTTAGAAACGTGAGAGCATTTGCAAATGCTCTCAAATGCACATGTGTGGAGTTTGACCATGTTGCTGCACATGCAAGGATTTGCCTACCGTATTTCAGTTCCATATTTCATTTTCGCATTTAATTTTTGTATCTCATTTTTGTAAATGGCCACATGTTTTTGTTACATTTTTTATAATCTGTCAGAACCAAAAATATATTTTTGCATCCTGTGCTTTTCTTTACAACCACCAGCTACACGTTATTTGGATAACAACTGGGTCGCTGTTGTGTGCTCTAAAAGACAGATGAAGGAGTTGAACATTCCTAAATACACTTATGGACAAAAAACAAGAAACAGTGAACATTAAAAAAAAAAAAAGGTAAAAAACCTAGAAGTAGCAGGCTTTATTCGAAGCCCAGAAAAGACCTGTGACCGATGAAAGTGAAGACTATCCTGCTGTAGCTCGATTATAACTGCATATGTAAGTGCACTGATAGATGCATTGTTTAAATTCCAAGATGGATCAATCACTTCCCCCACAGATTTGCTTAAATATTAAATATTATCATTTTTTTATGTGATAAAATCGCTAAAGAAAGGGGTGGGCTTAAAGCATGCCATCCCAGATGTGTATGACTTTCTTTCTACTGCAGAACTTAAATTGTGATTTTTAGAAGAAGATTTCTGCTCTGTAGGTTCTCACAATGCAAGTGAATGAGTGCCAAAATTTTGACGCTCCAAAAAGCACATAAATGCATCATAAAACTAATCCATACAACTCCAGTTGTTAAATCCTTATCTTCAGAAGTGATATGATAGGTGTGGGTGAGAAACAGTCCTTTTTTGCTAGAAATTCTTCTCCCTGCCTAGTAGTGGGCGGTATGCATGAATAATGTTAATCAATAAAACACAAGAAGAAGAAAGTGAAAGTTAAAGTGGAGATTGACTGAGATGGGAGGAGAATTTAAAGTAAAAAAGGAATTAAATATTGATCTGTTTCTCACCACTATCTATCCTATCACTTCTGAAGACATTGACTTAATCACTGGAGATTTAAGGATTACTTTAATGCTGACTTATGTGATTTTTGGAGCTGAAAAGTTTCAGTCATCATTCACTTGCATTGAATGGACCTTCAGAACTGAAAAATTATTCTAAAAATCTTTCTTTGTGTTGAGCAGTATAAAGAAAGTCATACACATCTGAGATGGCATGTGGGTGAGTAAATTATGAGAATTAGAATTTTGGGTAAACTATTACTTTAACTGTGTGCCTATTGTATAATGAAGTTTGTTATGAGCATTTGAGTCAAGTAAATAATTTAGCAGGGAACAGGAATCTTGACTCTTTATCACAACGAGGGACGTGGTCGAGACGTTAATGGTGTTTCCATATTTCTGCTCAAGTGTATTTATTGCAGGTGGGTTTTAAAGACCCTGTACCACAGTCTTGCTATGGCATCCAGCCTCAGCAAAAACAGGTGGGTGAGACAGGCTCTCTTTTCTTTTTTATGAGGTCCCTACACCCTGTCTGGGGTGCAACACGAGATGTCAAACGTGCCCTTTGCACCAGCAATAAATAGAAGTAGAGCAAGTGAGGCAAGAGGCGCCCACATACCGTTGGATTTTGGGTCTGTTTAGTTTTTTTTTTCCATGGAGTGATGAAATATTATCTGCACTACATAAAGACTGTCTCGCTATAAATGAAGCATTAGTGTATTTGATGTGCTCAATATAGAATTTGATGTGCTCAATATAGAATTACGTAATTTCCTGAGAGGCCCGTGGCAATGAAATGTGAAGGAAACTTGGATGTCCAGTGCATTAGAAAGTCAGTGGGACACAATTATCAAAAGGCTAAAATAATTTCAATTAATCAGATTCAATTCATAATCAATCAATTCTTTAACTTCATAGTTCATCCAAATATTTACATTCTGTCGTCATTTATTCACCCTCATCTTGTTCCAAATCTAAATTAATTTATTTCTTCTTGGAACACAAAAGGAAATGTTAGGCAGAATATGAGCCTTTTTCATTCACCACTGAAATTCATTGTATGGAAATAAATAAATAAATAAATAAATAATAATAATAATTAAAAAGATGCAATAAAAGTGAATGTGACAAGGGGTAAAATTCTGCCTAACATCTCCTTTTGTTTTCCACATTAGAAGGAAATTCTTGTGAGTTTGAAACAACATAAGCATGCTTGAATGATGACAGAATTTTTGTTTTTGGCCGAACTATCCCTTTAATTATGAATAGATAACATGAAAGTCAGTCAGTCCCATAGCTTGCCTAATAGTCCACAACTGAGATACATGAGCCATATTTTTTAGGTCCACCAAGACTCCACCAAGTCTGTTTTGGAGCTTCAAGCTGCCTCTGTGAGACAATGCTGGACTGCAGTGAGAGAGATGAGTTATTACAGCAAGAGAGAAAAGAGGCAGACAGCCTGCACATCCCCGCCATCCATTTCAAGGCAAAAAATAACAAGGTTTCCAGAGCAGACATACAGCCCTGTCAGATGTTTTTCAGTATTTTCATGGAATTTGAAGCATTCTCTTTCTTTTCACGTTTTCATTAGGCTGCAGAAAGCAGTGTAATGGCCACAATGGAAGCCAACAACTGCCTTGAACTATTCCGAAATCTCCCTTATTAACACGTTGGATGTCAGAAGAGAAGCAGCAGCCAAGAAAAGAGTTAAAGGAGGAGGCGCAGTAGAAAGCAAGGGGGCGTTTAGCTGCTAAATGACGGATACTTTACGCTCCGGCCGCAAGATGTCTTGGCACAGCTAGCCCGTGGAAGGTGGGCAATGCCTGACTGAGCGTCCAAAGCTCAGGTAATCCCCTCCAAACTGGACGGAAAATAAAACCTTGCCCTTGAGAATTTCCACTCGGCAAGATGTCAGAAAATAACCTCTCCTGAAGATGTATCATTCCCCAAATGTCTCATGCCCAATATGAGCAAAAGCAAGAGGCATAATAGCAAGAGGCCAAAACATATTGGAGTATAACTGTAAAAAATATTTACAGTTTACTGAAGCTATTCAAATGTAAATATTTGTAATATATTTTAATTTATTTTTGTAAAAGTATGACTATGTGAGATAACTGGTCTCGATTTCATCTATTCAATAAAAGCGTATTCTGTCAACACTAATGAGCAAGACATCTGTCCTAATGAAAAACTATACTAAGTTTCCATACAGTTTCATTAACCATTCATTTTGACAGTCACGCAGATCTACACATCTACTTTGTCATTTGCATTATCACACGAAAGTGATAATATTTTTTCCGCATGGAGGCCAACTTTTAATTAGACCAAAGTAGGGCACATTCTCATGAGGTGTATTTTACCCTCTCTGCTATTCAGAGCCTTGGCTTGCAGACTCTCAGCCTTTTTGAGCCTGACTGTGGCTTAGCACCTATTTTCCTCATGTCGGAAAGAGCAGAGGTTGAGATGCGGATGAATAAACATCCCTCAAATTTTTTTAGATGTTCAAATCCCCTTCGCAGTATAAGTGGATGTGCTTCAGCTATATTAAGGTATTGGTTTGTGTGTGCAGTGCATGGGGACACTAAAGAGCCCAGTGCTTGTTACATTCTTCTTCTGGTGCCTAAAAATAAAAGCCCTCTTTCTCCTCTGTGGCCTATTAATTTCTGTGATATCCCAGCAGTGAATTTGTATATGTGAATAAGTGAGTGTTAGTGTTTATCCCCTGAGGATATACAATATATAGGCACATGTGTGCACATGCTCTGTCTATGTGTAAATATGTGACTTTGGTTATCTCTAGTTCATTTTACACACATAGTGCAGCGTGTACATAGTGTATTGCGGATGTATGTCTGCAATGCATGAATGTACAGTGGGGTCCAAAATCTGAGACCAAACTGGAAATCTGGGATTCAAATATATTTAAACTTCAAATATAAAAGAAAAATTTGGGACACTAACCATGTAAGCTTCTTTATATAAAAGCGCAGATTTCCTTGCTTTTTAAAGCACACAAGATGCTCTTTGGAACATTCTTAGATCATTGTAGGATTACATAGATCATCAGGTTTTGCACAAGCTTGTGGTGTCAATGCCATCTTGAGTGCATGCTGTCATTAAAGCGAAAGGGGGAACAGGCCCAATATTATGCCCTGGATGTCTCAACTGAGAGAAAAACGTGAGAATATGTCCGTAACATGGCAATGCGAATAGGTCACACGAGAGATCGTGTGAAATCCACTCTCTCATGAATGTGCGTAATGTTGCTGACAGGAAGCCATGAGTTATAGTTAAAAAGAACTTAAATATTGATCTAAAAGTGATCATGTCTCTTTAGAAGACATTCAGTTTAACCACTGGAGTTATAGGGATTACGTTTATGATGACTGTCTGTGATTTTTGGGGCTTCAAAAGGTCTGATCACCATCCACTTGCATTTTAAGGACCTACTGAGCTGAGATATTTTTATTGAAATGTGTTCTGGTGTAGAAAGAAAGTCATACACACCTGGGATGGCATGAGGATGAGTAAATGATGAGAGAATTAATATTTTTGGTTGAACCATCCCTTTAAGAGTAAGTCCTTGGTTTAGTGTTTCTGATCTTCCACCAAATCTCCTCTTGAGTAAAATTAAGGCAGTTATAGGGGCAGACAGACTTTTTTAGGAAGGGTATTTGTGTTCAGTGAGACAGAAGCCTTATTTTCTAGTGCTTCTATAATGGACAAATGTGAATGTGTGTGTGCTACCCCTTTTTTCTTTAACATCTTTCTTTCCAAATCCCTGTCTTAAGCAATCAATAAACCCCATCTGCAAAAAACAATACAAAAATAACTTGTAATCAATTTGTAATCATTTAAATGATCAGTGATTTATTTGTATACTGTATATGTATTTGAACAATGATATTTTTCCATAATTCATGTTACATTAAATAGTTTTTGGTTAATTATTTTATATATGTTGGAAAATGCAATAATAATTACTAGAATGAGTTACTCTAATGAAAATAAGATGTCTTCAATATGCAAGAGAGCACAGCAGTACTTAATAAAAAGCTTGTCAACCATCAGGTCACAGGATGTTGTTAAATGTCAGCGGTGGTAAAGTAACTTCAAGAGGATCCTAATTTAATTTTAAAACCCTCTACACCGAAATGCCTCCATTACTCCCCAAAAGAAATATATTACTTTCTATCAGTGTTATAGTACTCAAAGGGAAATGTCACAAATTGTATTCATATTTCAGAATTTAATTTAAATTTGGAGAATTTACTTGCTGCAGAAACTGCTCAAGTTGAACAACTCATACAGGAGGACATTTTTCTCACTCAAAGTTCTGGTGGTCTTGCCAGTGACATTGCTTGTCATCTCTCTAGTAATTAATCTCTGTTGTGTGTTGAAAGCTGTTAAACCAAATGGCCTTGCAGACTGTATAATGAAGCTACACAGCAAAAGTAAGTAAGGTCAGTTAACGTGAAACAATGTTTGCAACCAATTTAACTTCTGTAGTTTTTTTTTCCCATTGGGAATTGATTGGACCATGAAAGGTAGACCTTCCACACATTGTACAATATTTTTTTATTTGTTTTTGGGAATAATGTGCACTGGTGAATTGTTCACAGAAAGACCTGGAGCATATATTAAGAAAGTACATGTGATGTAAATTTGATTTCATGTTGACTTAAACCAGTACAGTTCTTGTCTACTCCAGCTTGTCTTATTGAACACATACAAACACACTCATACATGTATTTTTCTCACAAAGTTTGTGAATGCATGCAAATTCCCTCTGAGCATCATTTATGTGCATCCCTCTTTTAGATGTACAATCTTGTTGATTAAAGCCTTGTGATTTATTTTCCATCGTTTGCCAACAGGCAGGTTTCAAACACTAATCTATTCTCTCATTCTGCTTATTGTCCTGGCACAGTGCTGGGTTTGACATTTCAGCACTGAATGCTTAAATGTGTTTTTCATTGGAGCGGGACTGTGAGTCTCGCAGTGTTTCATGCATGCTTCCCTTTGAAATTGGGAGTGCAAAAAAACAAACAAATATTTGCCACCAAGCACGTTCAAGTTTTTGCCGACAAACCACTGATGCACATGATGTGCATAAATATCTTGTGAGCGACATGTTTTTGGAATTAAAATATTAAATTGCATAAAAAAAACAAATTGGCTCATAAAATGGGATCTTTGTTTGGATCAGTTTCACTCTAATAAGTGACATTTTGTGGAAGAACGTACTGAGGCAGCTCAAAACTACGTTTTAGCAGTAAAAATGTGCTTTCAGAAGAACACATGGCAGTAGCGTAGAAAAAAATCACAACCTAAGAAAAGCTAACAGGCTCGCTAACCAGATTTTGGCACACCATATGCTAGTGTTTGGTTTCTCAGCTTTCCTTCTTGAGGCCTTTAAAACTTTGTCTCTCTCTATTTTACTAGCGCTCTGTTTTCCCTCTGCTATGTAAAATGTTTCATTAGTACCCCTAGTATTCAAAGAGTGCACAGATTTAGACCAGTTGTTGCTGTAGTTGTGAAGCAATGCTGCTAATCCCTTTCACAAACACATAGATCGCCACACACTTTGAATCTCATATTCGTGGTAATTTCAGCTCTTTTCTTTTTCTGCAATATCAAAGGCTAAAAAGTAAACCCTGCTTGATTTTATTTGTTCTCACTGCCTGAGTTTTGAATTATCCAAAGCAGAGAAGACTAGGGAGTGTTGTAACACACTTTGTCTGTAACACCTGTAACTCAATGTTTTTTTTGCACCATGGTTCTCAAAATTGTATTCCCAAACGTAGCTTCTGCAAATTAAAGTAGTTTAGAAATATACTACTTATCTCAAAAGTGTGTAAATTAGTTTCAAGTGCTGTTGGAACAACCGGCCCCACTGGGCTGGGTTGTAACAATAATAAAAGACATGGAGGTTTAAAATTTTGTGTATGAATGTATTGCGGTTATTACATTTACTTATACAAAATAATTGTTATTCCATCTTGCATCCCAAAATACAGTAGCACAACATGTTAGTTTAACACAGACTAAACTGAATCTGAGAATGCTGAAAGCAAACGCTAGCAACAGACAAAGAAATCTGTGAGACAAATGAGTGGTAACTATTCTTTGGGTCTGACCATACTGAGCGCTTGGTTTCAACCCTTTCCCACCTGTTATATACTGGTAACCTATGCACTTAACCGCACTAACATTTTTTGATGACCCCCTTGGCAACAGACCCAAAGCGCTTGTGTCAAGTCAGATTAAGTTAGCATTTCATCGGCTCTATACCCTAAACAGAGTTTAGGAAAACTGTAAACCATTCAACCTGCCTTAGAGGAAAAATAGCCAATCACCTTTTTGATACAGAAGTCACAAGTCAATCAACTGGAGAACATGCATGCGCATTAGCTATACAAAATGGTAAAATTGTGTTTTTTGTAATCTGAGGTAAAGAAAAACAATTTTGAGTGAATGACACCCTTCCCGTGGATCATCGCCACCTTGCGTGATCCCAATGAAGAGCCTCAACATTGCTGCTTTAAACACTGAGCACACCTCTCCTCGGGAGACAGGTTTCTACCTGCTGGCAACTTAGAGTGCAAGTTAGATTTGTCGCCGGACCCCAACCCCAGAACCCCGGTGCGAGTTAGATGCAACGCTGCAGACTGGAGTATGCGTCGCGGCCGAGGGGCCAGGTGTAATGATGTGCTTGCACTTGAAATGACGAAGATGATGACATGAAGATGAATAACCCAAGTGTAGTTTATTTACATACGTGAAGTCCAAACCCCTAACTATAGACTTGAACTAAACTAGACTGACTTGATGTAGCAGGCGTGAGCGCTGGACCGTGGAGCAGAGGCGGGGCTGGACCATAGTGCAGAGGTGGGCCTGGTCTGTGGAGCAGAGGCGGGCCTGGACCGTGGAGCAGAGACAGGCTTATGACATGGCATGGAGCAGTCTGGGGCTTGGCTGTGACATGGCATGGAGCAGTCTGGGGCTTGGCTGTGACATGGCATGGAGCAGTCTGGGGCTTAGCTGTGACATGACATGGAGTAGGCTGAGGTGTGGCTGCGACATGGCATGGAGCAGGCTGAGGCGTTGCTGTAACATGGCATGTAGCAGGCTGAGGCATGGCTGAGATATGGCATGGAGCAGGCTGAGGAGTTGCTGTGACATGGCATGAAGCAGGCTGGTGCGTGACATGGCATGGAGCAGGCTGAGGCGTTGCTATGACATGGCATGAAGCAGGCTGATGTGTAACATGGCATGGAGCAGGCTCAGGCGTGGCTGTGATATGGCATGGAGCAGGCTGAGGCATGGCTGTGACATGGCATGGAGCAGGCTGAGGTGTGGCTGTGACATGGCCTGGAGCTGACTCTGGCGTGGCTGTAACATGGCATGGAGCTGACTCTGGCGTGGCTGTGAAATGGCCTGGAGCTGACTCTGGCGTGGCTGTAACATGGCATGGAGCTGACTCTGGCGTGGCTGTGAAATGGCCTGGAGCTAACTCTGGCGTGGCTGTGACATGGCCTGGAGCTAACTCTGGTGTGGCTGTGACATGGCCTGGAGCTATCTCTGGCGTGGCTGTGACATGGCCTGGAGCTAACTCTGGTGTGGCTGTGACATGGCCTAGAGCTGACTCTGGCGTCACTGTGACATGGCCTGGAACTGACTCTGGCGTGGCTGCCATGACATGGAACTCAGGCTTGTAGGCCATGACTTGGAACTTGGGCTTGGCAGCCATGACATGGAACTCGGGCTTGGCAGCCATGACGTGGAACTCGGGCTTGGCGGCCATGACGTGGGGCTAAGTCGTTGAAGGCGGAGCTGTGAGAGGCTTGAAACTAAGTGTCCTTGATGTCTGGGAAAAGACCTCAGTTGTCGTGAACATGAGCAGAGTCTTGGGAGCGACCTCTGAGGTTGTGGGTATAGACTGAGACTTGGGAACGACCTCTGTGGTCATGGGCATGGACAGAGACCTTGGAGATGACCTCTGCGGTTGTGAACATGGACAGAGACTTGGAAACGACCTCTGTGATCGTATACATGGGCAGAGACTTGGAAACGACCTCCGTGGTCATATACGTGGGCAGAGATTTGGAAACGACCTCCGTGGTCATGTACATGAGCAGAGACTTGGAAACAACCTCCGTGGTCGTGTACTTGGGCAGAGGTTTGGAAATGACCTCTGTCATCATATAAATGGGCAGAGACTTGGAAATGAAAGCCTTTCTCCTCCTCCTCCTCCACCTCCTCCTATGGGAGGCCAAAGTTGGTAGCGCAGGCTCCGGGACGGACGAGGCTGGCAACGTTGGCTCTGGGACGGACGAGGCTTTCAGCTCGTATGCCGTGGCAGGCTTGGGTGCTGACTCATTGGCCGTGGCAGGTGTGGGGGTTAGCTCATCGACCATGACGTGGGGCGCTTGGTCATTGAACCTGATGTAGGACGCTGGCTACTGAAATGATGAGCGAAAGAGAGATTTTCTGCTACATATTAACTGCTTTTCAGCTTTAAAAAAGTCAATTAATTAATGAACAGGTGAGGCGTTGCAATTGATGTTGCTGTTTTGAGGTGCTGATCCTCATTGAAATCGATAAAATGTTCCTGGTTCCAGTAATCCCTTAACACCCATTCTGCTCCGCAACATGAACATTACATCTAGAAATTATTACTGACCTTTAATTCTCTCGATTTTTGGAAATCTCATCAATGTATGTCAAATTAATGGCGCTTTCGTTTAGTTTTGTAGGGATTTGCCATTGTATGTATTCAATATTCATGGAACACGGTTTACATTTTAACAAGCATGCACATTCTTCTCTCTGTTACATAACTGAAGCAACATTGTTTAGACCACTGTTTTGTTGTGCTGCTCTTGTAAATCTCTTACATTTTACTTATGTATAGGAACTTTGTTATACTAATAGAAACATAATTTAATGCAACTTTAAGAGAATGTTAATAACAATATCAAAACAGCATTATGCATTCAACACACTCTTACCATCTCTGACCTAATCTTCAGGATTGAGCATGTAATTATTGTCTGTCCAGCTAATGCTGACGTTTCTATCGTTAGACAATATACTGGTAATGGTTGTAGGGTACAATGGGGCTAAAGGCACCCTTTAAGGACATTTAGCTTTTTTCTGGTCACAAAACAAATATATACTTTTTTTATAACTGATTGAGCAACTTATAATAATAACAGAAGGTTAAAATTCAGTTTTTAAAAAAAGGTGGCTAGGGAGACTCTTACCCTACTCTAGAGGTAAAAGACTCCCTCACTTGGGGTAAAAGGCTCCTAAGGGGTTTAAAGTGATATTGTGTTGATACCGGGGCAATAGTTATAGTGTCACGGAATGGAAAGTTTGAAGGAAGGACCCAAGCGCTAATAGGCAACATTGAGTATTTACTAAATAAAACAGAACACCTAAAAAAACTAAACTCAAGATGGAGAAAACAAAACAAAAACAAACCAAACTAGAATAAACTAACAGCAAACACAGACACATGACAACAGGAGGAAACCAGTGAAGTTAAACAATCCAGCACAGGACAGCATACACAAGGAGCTAATATTGGGAGAGAAAAGAAACGGGACAGGTGAAGCCAATAAACTAATAATGAGGAGACAAGGAGGTGGGGTGTGACGCAAGACTGAGAGACACGTGTCAATACTGAAACTAAACAAAGCCACTCTCACAGACACAAACACCCGAATGACATAAGCACATATCGGCATAGACAAAAGGCAGCACGCGCTCATGCCAAAAGACAGACAAGATGGGGACATTTGTGTGAGGGTTCGGCCACAGATAAACAGGCACTAAGGTTGAAGCGGCCGAAACACCAGCACAACATGACAACGTATTGCAACCTGGACGTGCAGTGCAAAGCGAGCGCAACATGAAGCGTGCCTGAGGTCGCGAAAGAAAAACACAAAACAATTGACATCAACCTTTAGACATTACACACAAAGATCTCATAGATCAGGAACTTTATGTAGTGCATAGTGACAAACAGGTGTTGAGGATAGTACTGTGTACTGAGTTTTTTGAGAGAAAATAAAGTCAATGGAGACTTTTACCCTGTGGAGCCTTTAGCCCTTTTGTACCCTACCATGTTTTAGATTAGTTTTAAACTTGAGTGATGAATCCGTGTGTGTGGGATGGAACAAATTAAATGAAATTGATAAAATGGCTTTAAAAAGAGACTTGGCTTGGTCTTTCACTGGAAAGATGGCTTCAGCATGATTGTATAGGTTTATTAGACAGTTTACAATGTCAAAGAAATGTTTTTGAATATTAAATTAAACTATGATTTCAGAGATTTGGAATGGTCTGTACACCAAGTGAGACAAAGTAACATCAACAAACAGACAGAAAAATGAACAACAGGGTGTGTGGGACTGTTTGTGAGGGAATGCACCCCTGAAAAGAACCCCTTCAAACTTTTATTAATCACCACTCTGTTCAGCAGTCCACTCCACCTAACAAGAGAAAGATGTGTGGCCCTTAACCTGCTAGCATTAGCTTTGGACTTAGTTTGTTTGGGCCTTTGGACTGGACAATCAAACTACAAGATAAAATTAGAGGGAAATGGGCACCAAATTTGATAAAGTCCTTTTTCTTTTATGCCCTCATTTGTAACCCGTAGCATCAAAGCTATTTTCATGCTGGGGAAAACAGTTACAGTATAATGTGTTACTTTTTTCTGTCTTAAGATTGAAGAGGCTTCTCAGAAGAAGGATGGTTATGGGGGATAGGCTGCAGAGTAAATTTAATTAGGCAGGGCGAGATTACTTGTAGTAAGAAATTAAATGTCATCCTCGCAGAGGCTGGAAATGTAAAACATGTGAATGTTAAACAGTGCGGTTCTAGAGTCACTCTTCTTTTTTCCCCCTTCTGCTTTTCTCACCATCTTCAAAATGCTGACTCCACTTACACGTTGAAGTGTGCCTCGTATAAATTGTGGCCCGCTGAGGGAGATGATTCCACTCTGTCCAAAACACATACACGCACACAAACACGCTCCCATTCTGACTCACTTTTTGAATCTCTTTCTGAAATGATCCAGCTTCCACATATGAAAACACTAGGGCTGTAACAGTTCTGATTTCTCACAGTTCAGTTTGCATCACTTTTCTGCGGTCACGGTTTAGGTTTGGTAAACACTTGGTATGCCACTGTGGAAGTTTCACCAAATATGAAATCTGAGGCCATTATGATAATCAATATTTAACACTGTGATAGGCGGATACAAATGCAATTGCTGGTGTTTCTTTTTTTAAATAGCCTCTTACACCATGCTGAGGTTAATGCACAACACTGAAAAGTTACAGAGAACAATTCATGTTTTGTGAAAAGCCTTTATTTATTGTATTATATTGAAAATGCATATTAACAGTCCTTTTCTCACTGAAAATCATTGTGACATTGTAGTAACTGCATCTAGTAAACATCACAGTTTTAACAACACTGTAAAAACTGTCTCAGAAAGAGTTATACAAATTGCAAAGGTTTGAAACTTGAGTTCAGAAAATGATACATTTTGTATTTGCAACCTCTAAATGAACTGATTGAGGAACAGAATTGCTCAGTGGATAAACTTGTTTTCATTGGTATCTTCCCTGATAAATAAAAAAAATGTCCGGTCAAGGCTGGTTAGTGCTGATTTGATGCCGGACTTTTCTGATAAAGTTAGTTGACCAAAAAAGTAAAGCTGGTTAAACGAATTAGATTGTCTGGTGGGGAAAATAGCATAAAAACATAACATGCTGGTCTCAATCTGCCTTTTCAGCAGGGTTTTATGTAACTCTTACTTATGAATTACTTTGAATTAAGTGTGATATGTGCCTCAAACGGAATACCATCACAACAACTTTTAGTGAAGTAAATACAAGCCTAACTACTATCACCCCCTCTCCCTAATTGAGGCTGTAAAAGTAAAAAATTATTAGCTCTGTGATCCAAGCACATAGACAGGGTGAATAATTCCTTAGTAAATGTGAAACTGTGACTGAAATCTTTGTTATGCTTTGGGCGGGGTGCTGGGCAGAGGGAGAGTCGGCTCAAGTTTCTCAGAAGCGTGAGGAAGGCCGAATTCGATCAAAAGTTGGAAACTCTCAGCCTGGACCACTATCTTTAACAAATAACACATTATTTTCTGCTTATTACTTTGGTCATGTATGTCAGCAGAATTAGCTGTTTGCATATACTTCGACTAAAAACATGTGCTCCCCCAAAACAAAGACTCTTACTGAGGCTGCCATGAGCATGAGGGCACTGGCTGAGCCACATACTAATCTCACTCCCCACAGAATTGTCCAGTCCAAATCACTGGTCTCCAAAATGGCATCCTCTGTTAACAACGAGTGCCCTGTGATTTGTGTTCCCACATCATTCAATGGATGATTAATCAATCCATTCACATCACAACTGCTTTGCAATTTCTTCACAATTTTAAAGCTAAAGTGTATAGTTTCTTCCCGACTAGCATCACCAAATGGAATAGGAAAAATAATGATTCTAAATTGGTTGGAAAAAAGTTAGTTTTGATAAAAATAACCTTTGATACAGTTAACCTTAGTTTTGATACAATTAATCAATAGTAATATTGTAGAAACCATGACTGTTATAACCTTTTTGGTTACAAAGGTT
Organism: Xyrauchen texanus; assembly: GCF_025860055.1. Classification (NCBI taxonomy): domain Eukaryota; kingdom Metazoa; phylum Chordata; class Actinopteri; order Cypriniformes; family Catostomidae; genus Xyrauchen; species Xyrauchen texanus. The sequence continues at coordinate 20,640,211 of NC_068298.1, read as the reverse complement.
TTACTACAAATACCATGGTTAATCTATGGTTACTGTAGTAAACCACATGAAGTTTTCATAAGGGCAACTCGTACAACTCGTACTCATCCGTGTGTCTGATAATGTTCATTTGCAGAGCAATCTTTGAATAGAATGCTGCTTGTGTGGTGTCGGCTTTATTAGCTTATAGTGTAGCTAACTACTTTTTAAACATTTGGCCTACAGTGCCACTGGAGAGGCTGCCTCCGCCCTGCACGCCACAGCTCTCCTGCTAGTGCACCAAGCCAAGGCATTGAGAAAACTGCACGAGGGTGGTTCTGACCCGGGATTGATGCAGGAGCTACGCTCGGTGACCGATCTTGTCCTCCGGGCGACGAAGGTCACGGCATATCACGCCCAGGGTGTGCCCCCTTGGGGCTACGAACACACTCTACTAGGAATGTGGTGGCCTCCTGGGCTCTGAACAATGGTGCCTCTTTAGCAGACATCTGCAGAGCAGCGGGCTGGGCAACACCCAACACCTTTGCAAGGTTCTACAACTTCTGGGTTGAGCCGGTTTCATCCTGTGTGTTGTCAGATACAAACAGGTAAGTTTGCGGAAACAAGTTTGCGGGACAACTGGCCAGGTGGCCATGCATATAGCGCCTTTCCCCTCCTGGAGGGGGAGACATGCACTTTTTACCCCCAAGCCATGTCCATGAAGTCGTGGATGTCCTTCCTCCTTAGCCCTGTGGCAGGCGAGTTTGCAGAGAAACTCGATGCTGACCCAGTGCTTGTGCTAATATGCCCTACAATGGGGTAGGTGCTCCACATGTGCTGGTTGCATGTATGTAATACATGTATGATGTATCATCAGCAAGACGGTTTCTCTGTTGGTAAACCCAAGTCTTCCTTGGGCAGAGTTCCCTCTGCCACTGGTCGCTGTGTTTGTTGAGCTCCTCCCCTCTGGGTAGGACCTACCACAGGGACTTCTCCACATGTGGTACTGCCGTCAAAACTCGGTAAGACCATGTGACGTATTTCCACACAATTACTTCCCCTTCGGGTAGGGTGTGGTCTCCATGGTGTCTTCTCCTTGGGATGGGACACCTCCCCGACGTGGACACTTATGGCCCCCGATTTCAATTAATTTGGGGAGATAAAAGAGAAGAGGCCATGGCTGGGGAAGGCTGTCCCAATTTTTGGGGCAATCGACTTGGGTAAGACGCTTGTAGGTGCATTGGGGGACGTTATGTGATGGCCGGATGCGCTGGCTATGAGTCATGCAACATCTTGCCCGTCTTGCACTGTCAGTCCATGTAACACAGTTCAGCTAGTCGTGGTGCATGGTATAGGCACCCCTAGTGTCACTAAATCGACAAAATGTTGAGTGATTGACATATACTGAACGTCTTGGTTAATTTCATAACCTCCGTATCCTGATGGAGAGAATGAGAAATTGTGTCCCTCTTGTCACAACACTGAACTACCCGCTGAAATGGCCAGGACCTTGTCTCAGTTCCTTTTATTGTTTCATGCAAATTCCACTGCCAATTCCTATTGGCCTTTTCTCAAATGTGTTTGGGGCTCCCAAGGATGACCCCTAGTTTTCACTACATCGACACAATGTATCGCTCCTTCCATCAGGGAACGGAGGTTATGAAGACGTTCAGCAACCTTCCTGACATGTAGTGCCATTTTTTATTTTCCAGGTTAATGGCTGTGCCGACCCCCCTCCTTTTCCATCACTACAGAAAATAATCAAGAATAAAAGCACATTTTCATATATATTTTCTTTAAAGGTTTGGTTTTCATCATCATTTTGCCTCTTGTGAAAAAATGTTGTGCATATGCACTGACATCGCTTCTGTAACAGCTTTTTCTAGTTTTGACTGCACCCAGCAGCTAAGCAATTTGTATAAATACATTTGACTCAACTGTTGCTGGTTTATGTTTTGGAGAAGAGAGAAACTAAACTAATGTCCAGACAAGCTTAAACACGCACGCTCCTCTGGAACTGGACCATGGATTGCTTGACCAGCACTGACGCTGTTGCACGTGTTGAGTGTTGTTAAACTCACCACTGAGATTTGCTCAGAGAGCTTTTTGATGTTTACTGCAATTTTATCAAAATCATTTGGAAGATCAGATAAAAGTGATTGGCAGGCAGCATCAAATCACTGACTTTTTATTAAATAAAGACCATACATTGTACTCTGCAGAGTAAATTATAGAAGTGCAGGTATTGTGTACTGCTGCATACCACCCCACTTCAAACACTGCGTTTAATGTAATTTTGAGTGTGACCTTGGTTTTAGGAGGGTGTACTTGTATGCTGGGTTGGAAATCTCAAGGATTAATAGTGGTGTTTTCCTTATTACATCACATGTTGTTCTGGAAGCAAAAAGAAACCAATGAAACGCGGAATGTACTCTGTCATCTGCACAGCCAGACTGAAGCAAAGTGGGCGCGTTTACTCGCGTGATTAACCGAAGTGAAACGCTGTCGGCTTGTGATGTGAATGGCTTGCATGAGTTGCACGAGTGTGTTGGGTGTACTGTAGGCTCATCTCATTTTTACTTTTTGTTTAACCATCCATTCATCTTATGAAAACATTCTGCATAATCTTGAGGAAGGATTACATCAAGTAGCCTGAAATGCAGGTGCAGAATTTCATATAAATTAAATTGTCTACGCCTCTCTCCCCATTGCTGGTGTGCCAGTGATTACATCTCCATGTGCAAATGGTTGCCGATCCCTGGCTTAACCAATGGGATCTGAGACTGGGGCATAACCATGGTTTCCACCAAAAAGAAGGTACTACAGTCAGGGCCGGCGCTACCTATAGGCGAACTAGGCTGTTGCCTAGGGCCTCGGCCTTGGAGGCAGGGCCTCCAAAACATACACATGCTTATCCACCAATCAAGAGCAGCAAAATACTATGCTGTTTGTCCATTGGATATAACAATTGTCATTCACCTGTAGTTAAACCAATTAATATCACCGTTTACATGCGAGTCACTCCCAACCTCTGAATTTATGAATGAAGAGATTGTAGATGAATAAAATCCAACTTTTCTGCAAATTTATCTGATGGCGCCGAGCGAACTCATCCTTCAGGGGCTGCTAAGCGTAAGGCTAAGCAGGCACGCAAAGAAAGTGCAGCTCGTGATTCAGGTATCATCTATTTTTGAGTGATTGTAATGTATTGTAAAAAATAAACTGATTCTAACGATCAGCGTCATTTTGAGATAGATCATTTGACGGTTATTTCCAGTTCAAAAGAGCGCGAGCACCGTTGATGGACTGAATTCGCTTCTGCCACTTTGAAACCGAGCGTATGTAGCTACAATCGATTTCCAGCCCTAGTCAGGAGCTGACTCGCAAAATACTACAGAAAAAGTCAAGTTTGTCAGTCAAAGAGCAAACGCACTATACTAAAGCATTGTTTATTAAGTTTTAAAACAGTCTGTATATCTTCTAAAACGCAAATGTTTAGCCTACATTAACTGCTCTAGTCTATCATAATAGACTATAGACCATAATAGACTTCATTTTTTCGTTTTCCAATCATAAATACTGTTGCAATATTTATTGAAAATAAGTATGCAATCTTAAGCATATGAATAAGCACACAATTACAGTTGACGAAATTAACTTGTCTTTTCACTTCCACTAGCAGCTGATTTGTGTATCATGAGGTTTTTCTCTACAATACATACCTAATATGACTATATTTAGTCTATCAAAAACAAAACTGTTCATTATCCCAAATAGTGGGTTAGTGTGTTACCATAAATAAATTACTGAACAAATTACTGCAAAAACTTCCTGACTGCTAAAAAAAAAAAAAGATGACTTTTCAGATGATTTGTTTTGTTTACCTTAATTAAAGTTACATTAATATGCACATTTAAGTAAAAATATAAAAATACTGATAACAATTTTGTATAAATAAAATGGTTAGGAATCATATTTGTTTTCAAGTCTTCTTTATTAAATGATGTTTTATTAACAAAGTTCGGGAGGAGCACATTCAGATAATCAACGAGATAAGAGGTATATATACTGCAGACTTACCTCTGTTCATTGACAGTTTATCAGCATCCCTCCACCACCCCCATCTCCTCACTTTGATTTTTAATAATCTCTTATTGGATGTAAACAACACAATCCAAAATACAATGCAATCCAATGCAATACTGTGTAAATCTGGCCAAAATTCAGAGCCTGGAGCCCTCCCCTGGACAGCATGCCAAATACGCATAATCTTTACTCTATTTAATTTGATGTAAGTGTGAACTCGTGAATTCTGAAAGGTGGAGGAGGGCATGGCGGGAGGCCTCCAACATACATTTTGCCTAGGGCCTCCAAATGTCTAGAACCGGCCCTGACTACAGTCATGGTTCATGTTTACTACAACATTAATTGGCAACAATCCATTTTTACATGTAATGCCAATGAACAAAAATGGACAATGAGCTGATTGATTTTTTGCGTACGCTGTTTATACCATATACTAATAAAGGAAAACCATTTAAGGGGTTTACATGATCTCACACATAAGCTTATTAGTCTTACAGTAATTGGTGTAAGATTGTGCATGTAAACATGCTCAATGTTTTGGGGAATATTAACCTACGAATAGCTCACTGATGGTTGTCTCTGCATATTAAACTGGGATAGGAGAAAGTTCCTTGAAAAAGTTTTAAATGTTCATTCCCTCAGATAGTTTCCCTCCATTTCTCTCATGCACTCTCTCTTACTCTGTTTCTTATTCTCACTCACACATTGACAAAAATGGTTACACAAGCTTGCAGGTGATGATATGTCTGAAAGTAGAATATCCATCACTGTACTCTTATGGTCCCTGGGCCATGTCCTACTGCACACATACACAAACGTGTACACTCACAATTACACCCCTCTGGCTCGTCTATAGTCGAACATCCATTGTCAGCTATGGAGTAGAGCCACAGAAACTGACAAGATCATCTGTCCCCACAGCGGGTAGATTTAGACAGTTTGCACACATGCACACAATAAACTCTCTTACACCGTACGTGTTCATAATCTCTTACATGCACCACATAAAAAAGAGAAACATTTTGCTGAAATACCAACACCACCCTGAAAACCTCATCCAAAGAAACAAACGATCAGATCTCGAGAAATTTGAGTTGTTCCAAACCCTTTGGTGCTGTTGAAGGCAGCAATGATTTTTCCATTGCTGGAGCAAAAAAAAAAAAAAAAAGCTTCCCACCCCAATGGGAGCAGGAGGGCTTTTTCATTTAGCCAATGGAGGGGAAGGCTGTGGCTTTCAAAGCAAACCATTTTGATAGTTAAAATGAAGCCACTTTAAAGCACAGCTGTGCCACTGACGTGAATAATACTATTTAATTTGTCCAATCTTAGCCCAAATGCAGGGTGGCTGTGAGTGTGTTTGTTACTATATCTTCCATTCATCTGTTCAGCATTTACACTTGCGTTTGTAGTCAGAATTGTTACATCTGCAGTGAACTATCCATCTCATACCAACAATATACTTGAATTATACTGAATACTTATAGACATAGCCATCTCTGCCATTACAATTTTTGTGAATGCGTGTTTGAATGTGCATGTGTGGGATTGGGTTTTGTGGCCCAATGTGGCATTAAGTCTCAGAAAGCAAAGAGAGTTGTTTTATGCCTCTCTGCGCTTTCATTTATGTCAGATCTGTTGTTCATATGCTGCGAACACAGACGACGGAGAAGGGGGCTAAGGAAAGAGAGAGACTTGTGAAGTTTAAAGGCCACATTTTGGCACATGCAGAGTCTAAGTGATGGAGGAGATGATTTTTGGTTTCTTTTTCAAGGCCACTGTAATTTACTCCAGTTCTATAAATCTCTACGAATAATAAAAGGGAGAAACGCTTACACACTGTATATGTATTTCGGAAACTATTTGCCAATGCCAAGGACTGTAAAATTCAGCTTCCTTATATGTTTTGCATTGATGGACACTTTGAAGATTTCTTGACTAATGCTTTTAGAACATTAACACAGCATTAACTGAGGTTTTGCATTGGGTACAAAAGTAAAGTATGGTATTTTCTGTTTTTCTTTTACTTCATGTGATTTTTTATTTGGCTGGCGTGGCCTTGATGCATTTCTCATGCATTTACAAAATTTTATGGGGTTTCTTTCTTCCTTTTACAAATTGTGACAAGTCCATTTTTCAATGTTTCTCTTTTTTTCCCCCTTTATTCCCATTTTCAGTTTTTTTTATTATTTCCAGTTTCACTGGCCACAGCCAGTTTGGCAGGACTAAATTTAGGCTACTGTGGATTGATCACAACCATCTGAAAATATGCAAAAATACGTGGAAGGCTTTTAGATGCTTGCTGCAAAGGGTGAATGTTCAGTGTGTTTTGGAGATGATTTCTCATGCTGAGAGGTCAGTGATGTTTTGACTGCTATGCTCTGGATTTCATTAGCACAGGAAATGTCCCGTGTAGACATGCTGGGCATTTATGCCTGGAGAATGAACTCACATTCACTCTGTTAATGATTGGAGGAAACTGTTTGCGAAGAAATAGCTATTTGTCAGAGCAGCAGGCCATTGATGATGGAACTTAATACACACTAACAGGTGTGTAGGAAAGAAAAATGATAAAAAAACAATATTATAAGTGGTTATAATCTGTCGTTTTGTAATAAATGTTATTACTGTGAACAAATATGTACATTTATGTGCATAAAGGTTTAGCAGGTGTCTTAAGATGTATTTAATCTCAAACTCCTAGTGATGGCTTTGTGTTGATTATAGCCATGCATGAGACTGCAATGATGTTAAGGGACGGTCAAGTCTTATTCAGGCCTAAAAGTTTGTTTGCCTGAAAAATCTCATGTTTTTCAAGTTAAATACATCTTTTTTGCAGATCAATTACTGTGTCATTCTGTTTTTTTTTTTTTTTTTTTTATAAATTTCTTTATATTTTAACCAAGTGAAAGACAGAATATTATTAGATATGGAAGCTACATTTTGTGATGAATCTATTATTTTGTAGAGGGTGGTCAAAATATCATTTATTATCAATTGGAAAAACAACACAAAAATTACCACACTGTTGGCATATACTGTACTACAAGAAGAGGTGCTAAAGTTTATTGATTATGGTAACAGACCTACCTATCTGTGTAAAGAGATCTTAATATCCTTCTAGATTCTGGTTCAGAAAACAAACTTTTCTTTTTGTATCTTCATTTTGAATGCCCTATATGTCCATGCTTACATTTTATACTTAAATTTGACACATTTTCAATGGTTAAAAAAACAAATGTGTGTCACATGGAGTGAAGCTAGTTCCCCTTCTGTCACTCACTTGACGTTATGTTGATGTAGTGACACTAGGGATTGCTCTTTGGAGCTCAATCCACCTTCAGAGCTTTGTGAAAAGGCCAATGAGAAAATGGCGAGTTGAATTTGCTCTCTTCGGAGCCGAGTGGTTGTATTACACCCAGCTGAATACCACTGCCATTCCCATTCACCTAGACTCTTCAAGAGCTTCTGCTGTTGGATATACAGTGCATTCCAGCGGTTCTCTCTCCACTCTGCACTCCGCTACAGATTACACCCCTGGGCACTTAGACTTCTAAAAGGGCTTTGCTCTAAAAGAGTGTGTTTCCTCTATTACAGCAAGTCACAGTGATGTTGAACGTCTTTTTAAAGATGCCTTTCTGTCTCTGTGCCGTTCCTGCATGCGGTCGTTACTTCTCTGCCTCTGATGGTCATGATCACTGCCTCACATACCTGGGCAGTAAGCACGTTGAGTAAGCATTTGTGGATGGCTCATGTCCTCACTGCAAAAACATGACCATGGCAATGTTGCGGTCATGGCTTTCCTTCTTCCGAGGGAAAGCCACTTTGGCTGTCCCCCTCGCAGCTCCTCCTACCTATGGGCTCGCTGCCTTTTCAGCCTTTGTACCGACCTTGCATTCATGCGGGCAGGAGTCCCCATACAGAAAGTGTCCAGGCGTGTCGTGGTTACGATGGACGCATCCAAGCCTGGCTGGGGCGTTGTATGCAACAGACACACAGCTGCTGGGTCCTGAACAGGACCTCACCTGCGTTGGCACATCAACTGCCTTGAGTTACTGGCAGTACTACTCGCCCTATGGAGGCTAGGCATCCTACACAAGAATGAGTTCCCCCAGTGAGCCTACTTGCACAGTTTCTGTGCTAGGTGGTGTTCTTCCCGTGGTGAAGACCCCCAGAGATGCGCAGTCAGGTCAGTGCTTTCCTTCCTGTAAGAGAGACTGGACGGGCAGCTGTCCACCTCCACTCTCAAGGTTTATACAGGCTATAGCATCGTATTGCAACGACATCCAAGGTAAGTCCCTCGGTAAGCACGACCTGATAATCAGATTCATGAAAGGTGCCAGGAGGGTGAACCCCCCTGGACCATGCCTCTTTCCCTCCGGGGACCTCTCCATGGTCCTTTTGGGCCTACGGAGATCTCCCTTCGAGCCCCTTGAGTCAGTCGAGCTGAAGGCCGTCTCTCTGGAGACCGCCCTCCTAACCACGCTCACTTCCATCAAGAGGGTCAAGGACTTGCAAATGTTCTCTGTCAGGGAAGAGTGCCTAGAGTTCAGTCTGGGTAACTCTCACATGATCCTGAGACCCTGACTGGGCTATGTGCCCAAGGTTCCCACGATCCCTTATAGGGATCAGGTGGTGAACTTGCAAGCGCTGCCCCCGGAGGAGGCAGACCCAGCCTTATCGTTGCTGTGTCCGGCAACGATAAGGCGTGATTTGCGCATATACTTGGACTGCACGCAGAGCTTTAGACACTCTGAGCAGCTCTTTTTCTGCTTTGGCGGACAGCGGAAAGGGAACACTGTCTCCAAACAGAGGCTTGCCCACTGGATCGTGGACACCATAGCGCTAGCATTCCAGGTCCAGTCCGTGCCCGCCCCCTTGCGTGTTCGAGCACACTCCACGAGAAGTGTGGCATCCTCGTGGGCACTGGCTAATGGCACCTCTCTAGCAGACATCTGTAGGGCAGTGGGCTGGGCAACACCCAATACCTTCACGAGATTCTACAATCTCTGGGTTGAGCCGGTCTCGTCCCGTGTTCTTTCAGGTACGAGCAGATAAGTTTCGCTTCACAGACAGCTGGTCGGATGTATCGCTTGTGCATAGCGCCTGTACCCTGCAAGGTAGGTGAAGTCGTGCGCTCTTTCTCCCATGCGTGTTACCGACTTGTGAACCCTGGATGCTCTTCCACCTATCACTCTGACTCACAAATTCAGCAGAGGAATCCGTAGTTAGACCCAGTATGTGTGCTAACAGGCCCTGTACTGGGGTAAGTGCTCCACAGGTCTCGGCTACCCTTGTGGCTTCCTGTGTATATTTTCCGTAATACTGTCTCCATTCTCTGTTTTGGTTGACACGTGTCTCCTCTGCCCGGCTGCTGTGCTTGTAGAAAACACCTACCACCGCACCTCTCCCATGTGAGGCCCAGTGGGCCCATATGACGTATCTGCCACTTTCATAACCTCCCCCCACCCCAAGAAAGGCAGGGTGTGGCCTCTGCGGTGTCTTTTTCCCCTGAAAGAATAGGAATGGAAAAGAAGGCCTTCCCCGGTGAATTTTATGAGCATTTAGGGTCCCAGTCGATTCTAATTTCTAAGTGGAGAGAAAGACTTAGAGAGAAAAGGCTGCAGCTGGAGCGGCCTGCTCCAATACTGTACACATCTCCTTCCCCCACCTCAGGGCAATGGGGAAGCACATTAAGTTTTGGGTCATCTGGGGAGGCTCTGTGCAGCCCGACTGCATCTGTTCTTACGCTCATAGTAGCTTGTGTACACCTGCATCGGCAGTTCATGTGACCAGTTCAGCTTTTGTGGCATTTCGTATTGGGACCCCTAGTGTCACTACATCGACACAACGTCGAGTGAGTGACAGAAGGGGAACGTCTGAACTGCAATGCTGTAATGTCCGGGACCTTGTCGGAAAAAGTTAAAAACCTGAATGAATCTACATTCCGATTTTCCTTTTATACCCATATGTCGAGGGGAATGGCATGCAAATTCAACTAGCCAATTTCTCATTGGCCTTTTCTCAAAGATCTGAATCTGTATTGGGCTCCCAAGAGCAACCCCTAGTGTCACTACTTCGACACAATGTCTCGTTCCCTCCATCAAGGAATGGAGGTTACGACAGTAACTGAGACGTTTTTCTTATCCTACAAAACAAAAACCCCGTATACACCTGGTATTAAGATGTGTTTTGGGTAATCGTATCACATGTAGTCAGCGCTAAATACAGGTCTAAATGGGTCTACAACATTTTTTTATCAGATCACAAAAACCCCATACAGATGTTGTCAAAAATGTATGTGACCACATTGCATTTGATGTGTAAACAATCTTTCCTGATGTGTCCCAGACAGCAGCAAAGCACCACCCCTCACCTGTAAATCAACCGCTGTGCTAAAACAAGAGTTTAATATTTGCTAGTTTCGAGTGGCTTTAAAAGGAAAATAATTTCAGATTGGAAAATTTAAAAAGCGGACACTTCATGGAACTTCTGCAGTGTCAATATGTTTATAAACGTATAGTTTTTACCTGTAGTTTTTCTCTTAAAATCATAAGCATGGCCACTTTCCATAAGCAATGGATTCATCAGTAAATTTTTATCCATGGCATGTAATATTTTGGTTTTCATCATCATTTATGTTTATCTTTTCTCAGAACATTTATTAAAGGGATAGTTCTCACAAAAATTAGAATTCTGTTCATCTACTCATCGTCATGCCATCCCAGATGTATATGACTTTCTTTCTTCAGCAGAATACAAAGATTTTTAGAAAAATATCTTAGCTCTGCTGGTCCATACAATACATATGAATGGTAATCAACATTTGTAGCTCCAAAAATCACATAAAGGAAATATAAAAGCAATACAGTGTTTAAATCCATGTCTTTAGAAGCAATATAATAGGTGTTGGTGAGAAATAGAACAATACTGTGAAAGTGAAACTTAATAGGTGTTGGTGAGAAATAGAACAATACTGTGAAAGTGAAACTTAACAGGCACCAGATGTGACCTTCAGATGTAAAAGTGAAAGTATAGATTTAGAGTAAGAAAAGGACCCATTTTGATCTGTTTCTCACCCACACCTATTGTATCGCTTCTGAAGATACAGATTTAAACACTGGAGTCATATGGATTACCTTTATGTTTCCTTTATGTGATGTTTGGAGCGATAAATTTCTGATCACCATTCACTTGCATTTTATGTACCTACAGAGCTGAAATATTTTTCAAAACATTTTTGTTTGTGTTGTGCTGAAGAAAGAAAGTCATGCACATCTGGGATGGTATGAGGGTGATTAAATGAAAGATTTTCATTTTTGGGTGGACTATACCTATAATAAAATGAAAAAGTAAAATCAGCCGGGAAAGTTTCTGAAATTTGGTTTGATTTGACATGGAATATCCCTAATCCTTGAATAGTATGCTAAACTTGAGATACATGCACAATTTCTTAAAATCAAATTTAGATAAAAACAAAGAAAAAATTAGGCAGGGTCTCAATTTACAATCTTCAAACTCTTCACTGACCCATATAATGTTAATCTTTTGCTCTCTAAACGTAGGTCTACTCAAATTCAACAGTGCATGCTGTTCTTTGCCTTATGTTCGGCTCTGCTATGCTTCAGTGGCAAGAAATGGTCTTTTATACTAATTCTGGATTAATGGATTAATTCATCCCTCAATGCAGACACTCACAGCCACATTTAAAATAACAAATGGGGCCTGCAGAATGCCTCCAACCTACACACACCACACACACACACACACACACACACACACACACACACACACACACACACACACACACACACACACACACTGTAGTGTTTCCATGTTTTATGGGGACTTTCCATAGACATAATGGTTTTTATACTGTACAAACTTTATATTCTATCCCCTAAACCTAACCCTACCCCTAAACCTAACCCTCACAGAAAACTTTCTGCATTTTTACATTTTCAAAAAACATAATTTACTATGATTTATAAGCTGTTTTCCTCATGGGGACCGACAAAATGTCCCCACAAGGTCAAAGATTTCGGGTTTTACTATCCTTATGGGGACATTTGGTCCCCACAAAGTGATAAATACACGCTCACACACACACACACACACACACACACACACACACACACACACACACACACACACACACACACACACACACACACACTGTAGTGTTTCCATGTTTTATGGGGACTTTCCATAGACATAATGGTTTTTATACTGTACAAACTTTATATTCTATCCCCTAAACCTAACCCTACCCCTAAACCTAACCCTCACAGAAAACTTTCTGCATTTTTACATTTTCAAAAAACATAATTTACTATGATTTATAAGCTGTTTTCCTCATGGGGACCGACAAAATGTCCCCACAAGGTCAAAAATTTCGGGTTTTACTATCCTTATGGGGACATTTGGTCCCCACAAAGTCATAAATCACACACACACACACACACACACACACACACACACACACACACACACACACACACACACACACACACACACACACACCTATTTCTCTCTCACTTATTTGAAAACCTTTAGATGAATAAGGGTCTGCAACAGTGCATAAACACAACAAATGTGTTCAGGTCCTGCCACAGCCAGCCCAACTTTAATCCCACTTAATGCTCAGAGTCGATTTACGCTCCCAATCACAGTCTAACTTTAATCTCTGCTCAAACTGGACAAAACCCCCTCCAACCACCACTAAACCACTCCAGAGAGAGAAGAAGACAAAGCAGAAGTCACGGAGAAGGCGCACAGAAGGTTATGGAGAGATTAATTTTAATGCATTTTTTTTTTCATGTTTCTGTGGGAGGGATTGTTTTTGTTTTTTAAATAGCTGTGTAAAAGATCTGCAGATATTTTATAGCTTCCATAAACCACTTAAAGGAATATTCCAGGTTCAATGCAAGTTAAGCTCAGTCTTTAGCATTTGTGGAACAATGTTGATTGCAACAACAATTTATTATGACTCATCCCTCCTTTTCTCTATGAAAAGCAAAAATCGAGGTGACAGTGAGGCACTTACAATGGAAGTGAATGGTGCCAATTTTTGGAGGGTTTAAAGGTAGAAATGTGAATCTTATAATTGTATGAATGTACTTAAATTAATTCCTCTGTTAAAACTCATGTATTAAGCTTTAAAATTCTTAAAATGTTAATTTTTATGGTCGTTTTAGGGTTTGTTAACATTACTGTTGTAAAATTGGCTATAACTTTACACAGAAAAGGTTAAGCAATTTTATCACACTAAAATCATGTTTCCACGCATATTGTTTATGTATTGTGTCTATACTTTTGAAAAAGTTGGTATTTTAACAATTCAAAAATTGTTCAATTCCATTACAATGCCTCAATGTAACCCAGATTTTAGCTTTTTTTTTTAAAGTCAAAATAAATGGTTGTGGTAATCAACATTATGCCACAAAGGCTGTCAATTGAGCTTAACTTATAATGAACCCTGAATATTCCTTTAAGGCACACTTAATCCTGGTTTATATGTTGGAAGAAGCCAAACTTTCTTCTCTTGGGCAAACAAACGCACCCTTGGTGAACTAATCTGCCGTTTATACATGAACGCGGCATTGTTTTAACATTAATTTGTTTAGGGTGATGTCACATTATTTAACGTACTGTTTCAGCCACATGTAAAGTCAATATTGCAGGTTTTCTCTCTGTGGACAACCACTTTTAGCACTGTGTTGCTTCTTTGCTTTATGTCATGGCCCCTTCCACTTTTAAAATCTCCAATCTCTCTTTACTTATTTGTTGTGTCCTTGCTGTCTTTGTAGAGTTTGTGTTGCAAATCATGTAAAGAAAGAATACTTCCACAAAATCTCTTAGAGACAGGCTTCAAATTTTAATAACAGTAGCCTAGGTAACAACTCCCCAGCTGGCACATGTGATTATAAATAAAAAACGTCACATCCAAATGACACCCACCATTAGTTTTAACCAATCATCAACACTCTTCGACTAGCTGAGTTCTCCTAGATCAAGAATGCAAGTCAATGGGATCCAAACTTTCAAGCTCCAAAAAGGATGTCAAGGCAGCTTACATTTAACCATATGACTTGAGTGGTTTAATTCATGTCTTCCTAAGAAATACGATCGGTTTTGTGAGAGAACAGATGAAAATGTAACCCCTTTTTCACCATAAATCTTGATATCAGCAGTCTCCTTAGCGACCATGATTTCAAGCTTGATAACACCTCCTAGCGCTCTGCACAGGCATCAAGTGAATGTGTAAAGGTGGCAGTTATGTATTTATGTATTTATCTCAGATGGCACAAAATTATGGAGGTTTAGAATGAGTAATTCTTTAAGCTTAGTTCCAATAAATGGTATTTTTGCACGAGGTTGCTAGTTCTGAAAGATACACTCGTTTATGATAAAACATCAACCTCTATTATCTCAAAGAAAAAAAAAAGATTCCTTATGATATGACCCCTTTAAAACTTAAAATTATGTCTGATGCAAAAAGTGATTGGAGAACCAACCACTAGATTCAGTAAAGGCCTTTTGCTTTACTGCTATTTTTAATTGAACTCTTTGCAGTGTCCACGAGGAGGGGTTTTAATTGAACTCTTAGTCATTTCAGCCTGACTATTTTGTCATGGAGTCTGGATTACAACTTCATACCAAAGTGTGCTTTGTTGCAGATTGCATTTCGTGTTTTCTTCCCCTATATGGCTAGAGTCTCAGCATCTTACCTGAGAAGAGTTTTTTCTCTGAACTGGCATCCACCGAAGCTTTGTGCTTTTAAATGCAGCTCAACTTTTCTGCTCAACTTTTCTACTGCCTGTCCCTTAAGTCTCCGCATTTGGGCCCTCTTCACAGTCTTCCTCCATATCCTTTATGAGCTGTGAAGTGACCACAAACTTAAGCCCCCTTGTGCTTAATATGCTGCTTCTCTCTCTTTTTAAGCTCACCTATTTTTTCACTTTCCTTTCACAAGCCTCTGGGAAAAAATGTATGGCTGAAAAAGGACTGAAGAAAGAGACAGAGAGAGAGAAAAAAAAAAAAAAACTTTGACAACTTTAAAAGAGAAAATCCCTTAATGCATCTCCAACCTTATCTCAAACACCTCAGTATCTTTCTCCAGCGCCAGGACTTTGAAAGTATGTTTCAGAGCTGGAAAGAGCCGGGAGGTGACTGGGACTAAGACTGGCTTGGGAATGAGTTATAGGCCCTTTAGAGTCTGGTAATCTAAGAGTTCTGACCAGAGCTTTGACCTGCTGCCTGAATCACGCAAACAGCAACTGAACAACCAATCCACCCGCTAATAAAAAAACACACACACACACACACAAACACTTTTTGGGGAATTACTCATGCATTTACCATAAGAAATAAGTTAAAGGATGAAAGAGCAACACTTGACAATTATTATATATTTTTTAATTAGTCCTTATTTTTTACAAATGCATGCTTGTCTTGTCTTTTCTCTTCCAAGTGCTCCTTACATGTCTGAACAAAAATGAACAACTACAAGCTGTTCTGGACATAAGTAAGATCTGTTGATTCACTGGGTTCCAGGTTTTACACACACACACACACACACACACACACACACACACACACACACACACACACACACACACACACACACATACACCATTAATTCCCAGTAAAACGTACAGTTCGTTGAACACACATTGACCTTTTGTTAAAACATTCCTCAATAGCAGAGCATGTTGTCACACTATATGTGGCAAGTTGTCAGTGGAACCTAACATTAAACCAGTGGCATATCTTTTTATGTGAACATTGGGGGTTGACACATTCCCCGGTCTCCCCACCACTACCCCTACCAAAACAAAATGTACACACTACTCAGCCCATTGTAATAATTTCAGTATAATGTAAACAGTAAAATAATTATGAGGCACAAAACGATTCATGAAACAACAGAAACGGAAAAAGGTAACACAAAGGTATCGAAAAATTAGTTTTGACCAGCAAATAGTGTATATGTTAATTTGTATAAATCACTAACTCCTGCCTACACTCGCAAAAACACTCATTAATTTACTTGTTCACAAACACCCCCCAATCCTCTGTCCCACTGTCACCCTGTCTGTTACGGCGACTTTAACAGGCGCGGCCCAGTGCAGGCCGATAAATCTTCAGATGAGGATAAAGTTCAAGTAGATAAAATCAAACAGATGTCAGCAGGGAGGCTCACTCTCTGTGACCCATAAAAGTGCTCTCATCAAAGCCTGGAATCATTTGTTTTGAATTATGACTTTGTTTTTGGAGGGGGAGGGGAGGGCACGGAGAGCTGTTTGCAGTGTAAGAGGAACTGTTTATCTGAAAACAGTGTGGGGATGCCAGCACACAGCCCAACCCTGGGACACTTACATGTGATTGACAGCTGTCTAGGAGTTTAGACATGGCTTTATGAGAATTACATGATACAATTGTAAAAGGTCATAAGATCATAAAAGTAACTCAAATGATCAAAAAAAATTTAATTGTGTAATCGTTATTAAGGCATAAGATATGTAAAATGAAGTGATCACATTTTGAAGTTCATTTTTGGAGGCCGAATATTAATGTAGTTGGCTTATATTCAGTAAATTGGATGCTAAAAAAATATGTTTAAGTCCCCAGACATTATTGATTATATTGTAAGTGTTTTGAATCAGGATATGTGCAAGATCTTAGGCAAACCTAAATAACAAACTTATGAATTTGAGAAAATGTTTGCTTTCTCTGGCACATCGGAAGCATGTGATATTTTCTTTCCTGTCGCTATTTTATTCTCGACCTCTCGGAGAAAGTGTCATACGAGGGATGTATTTTCAGTGGGAGTTCACAACAGGGTTAAATAGTTGCTTTATCAGAGTGATCTGGCCCCCAGTGCTGGTTAAGTGAAAGCCAAGACTACAGACCGCTTACCTACTGAGAGTCTGCCCTTCAGTCTTCAGTGATGTATGCTTTTACAGAGAGAAGAAATACAGTCCATTTGGCTTCATGCTTGAGACAACGGATTTCCAACTGTCATCATAATTCAGGCACTGAGTGTGTTGTCTTTCTCCGGCCTGACAATAAACTTGCCTTTAATGTGTGTTTGACATAGGAAGCTGCGGGTCAGTGCGTGAGAGAAAATAGAAAGTGAGGGGGCGAAAGAAAAGAATAGCTGAATTTAGATTCCCCTTATAGTTAACATGCAACCGTGTATTTTGTTTTGTCCTCCCTGACCCCTTGGCTCTTCTGTATTTCTTGTCATGTGTGATAACTGGGACTGTCTTTTCATCCAAATGTGATCAAACCTTTATTGTACACTCATTTTTGATTTCTCAATTTTATTGTTAATGGGATAGGTCACTCAAAAATTATAATTTACTTACTCTCATGACTTTCTAAACCCATATGGAACACAAACAGAGATGAGACCAAATAAGAAACAATATGTACATTTTTCTTTTGCTAAAATCGATATGTGCTTACCAAAATTCAAAAGACTTCCCCAGTTGACAAAGTGGTAAGTGCTGTTGGACATATGGTCAGGTGTGAGCTCCATTTTCCGGGTACAATGTCTGCACCAGGAAGGAGCGCCAAAACGAGTTGTGAAGCAACTTCTACAGGCTGTAACACTGTGGAGAATTAATGGATATTTTATAAACTGTACCTCCCAAGCCAAACCCCAAGCCTAAACCTAGCCATCAGTGGAGTAAAAATGTAATGTTGGAGGGAAAAATACAATCCTCAGAATCACGCCTGTCACTGATTTTGTGAACATGATTACTTCCTGGTGTCAGTGCGGGATCCAAACTCTGGTCTTCAATGTTGCTAACACAGCGCGCTTCTGGTTGTGCCATTTGTGAAGGTAAAACACAGAAGCCTATACAGAATTGTCTAATTGGAGATGCCAATTGTCAGTGAGTCAGCATAATGTGGCTGATCCCAGACTGAACTCTGTGAAGTCTGAAACAGCAGTCTGATTTTTCTTTAGCTAAAATTGGGTCTGTGCTTATTGCAGTGTGAAACACTGCCTCAAGTGGCAAAAGCATTAAGTGTTGTGGGATGTATGGGCACTTAGGATCTTAATTTTCCAGGTGAATTGTCTGCTGAAGGGCACCAAAAGCGAGTTGCGACTCTACCCCCAACCCAAACCCCAAAACTTAAACTAACCATCAGTGGAGAAACATGCAACGCTAGTGGGAAAAATGCAACCTCCGAATTGCGCTCATCTCTGATTATGTAAACACGATACCTTCCTTTTGTCAATGAGGGATCTGAACTGGGGTCTCCACCGCTGCTGAGCAATGTTTTTCTGGTTGTGCCACAAAGGAAGGTAAACATTCTGGAGCCAATGCAAAAATGTCCAATAGGAGATGGCCCTTGTTGGTGAGTCAACATAATGCGGCCAATCATAGGGTTTCTGAATTTTTGGAAACAAAATTCCGACTTCCTTTGTGATAATGTTGGTTAGGCATAATGTCATAGCTGCTGTTTTCTATGCAGTGAAAGTGAAGCTTTGAATCTCCAATACGATGCTATACGAGTCATGCACTGTTTCAAATCTTTTGAAGCCATATAATAGTGTAAAGGGATTAATGGAAAGGAGGAGGCGAAAACCGGATTTACAATATAAATAATATTTAATGACAAACTTAACCCAAAAGACACACACACACAAACACACACGGGGCAGCTGCCCATAAAAGCTCTCTCTCTCTCTCACACCACCATCTGCAGTCTCCTTTCATCCCTCTCGGAGGCTTGATTAGCCTGATAAGGGGCCGGGTGTGTAGAATCATGACCCGGCCCCGCCCTCCGTCCTGTCACTAATAGCTTTTTTTTGTGGAACAGACCACTATTTAGGACTAAGTAAGTATTCACAGAAAACCTTGCCTTAAAAATCTTGCAGGTGACTGATGTTGTCAACCCGGTCTCATGAGAATTTGTAAGTATGAAATGGCAAAATCAGATGAGTTGTTGATGATGAAAAATGTATTTAGAATTGTTCCTAATTTAAACCCCACACCATAAAGTCTAATCCCTTACCCAGACCCTAAACCTAACCATGATTTTAAAACGAAATTTTTCATGTACCACGGAAGAAAGAATACATTGGATTTGGAAAAAGACAAGGGAAACATTTTATACGTTATTGAAAAACATCACATAATTTATATTTCATAATTAAAAATGCCATACATAACAATTTACTTGTAAAATAAAGTGTTAGAAAAGAGGCTAGCTAAAATGTAATGCCTGTATTGTATCCATTTGAAATTCCATTTGTTGATTGTTTGGTCTCTCTGGGAATAAACATTGTACCTTTTTGTATGGGCCAAGTTGAACAATACCTTATGGTTTCCCATCTCCAGTGAATTACAAGTTAAAATGAGACTATGTTGATTTACCTTTTTTTGTACATAAAAAAAACACCTTAGACATTCTGCTAAATAATACTTTTTGAAACGACATAGGGTTGAATACATTTTTTGGTGAACTATCACTTTAATATTTGCATGTAGTAGAGCCTTGAATGGAGACAAGCGAAGAGTTTGGTTTCTCCTCCTCTTTTTTCATTTTTATTAGCCTCCTGCTCTTGACCTTGTTAGTCAGTCACGGAAGCATGTAAATCTATCTGACTACAACTGCATGTTGAAAAGTTACAGATTATCTGGGAATTTCACCTTGACTTTTTTAAACACTGCTGTGAAAGAAACCATATCAGCCAGTCCTCAGCTGCCCTCACCATCTAGTCTTGACCCTTTTGCAAGGGGTTGAAAGAGATAGTCAGAAAGGGAGAAATTAAAATATCATCTTTTACATGTATCTCTTAATCTCCATCAAAGTTGTGTTAATGCAGAAGATGCTTGGTTAAGTTTAATGTCTCTTAAGGTACATTACCAGTCACAAATTTTAGACACACTTCTTCTGACTTGATAACAACTCTGCACACTCTGGGCATTCTCTCAACCAACTTCATGAGGTTCATCCTGGAATGCTTTTAAAAAGTATTGGAATTTCCATGGATAAATGGCAGTTGTTGGCTGCTTTTTCTTTACCACCAAAAAGTTAACAATTTCGTTTTCTAAGAGATTCAAACAAAGGCAAAACGTATATCCCCTTCTGTCAATCACTCGACGTTGTGTCAATTGTAGTGACACAAGGGACTTCTTTCTGGAGCCTCGGATACCTCTGAATGTGAAAAAGGCCAATAAAAAATTGGTGAACAGAATTTGCATGTCCCGCCCCCGGACATATATATAAATATATAAAAGGCAGGGTTCAGTCAGATTCTTTTTTCGGAGCCGAGCGGTTGTGTGATCAGCGTGCTGAGAAACTCACTACTGTTCTACTCACCTCTAGAGAGCTTTGCTGTTGGATCTACGGCACATTGCCAGTGGCTTTCTCCCTCCTCTGCACGCCAGCACAGTCCACACACCTGGGAGCCTCGACACCTTTCTAAAAGAGTAACAACTCCTGTAAAACAGCAATACATTTCTCTAAAAGAGTTAACGCATTGGCGTCGAAAGTCTTTTTAAAGATGCGTCTTTCTGAATATGCCCTTGCGCCTTTGCATTGTTCCTGGATGCGGCAGATATCTCTCTGCTTCTGACGGCCATAGGCACTGCCTCGTGTGGCTGGGTCCCGTTCACACCAAGGCAGCGTTTGTGGATGGCTCATGTACTCATTGCGAGAACTTGACCATTTTGCCCTGACACTGACCATTTCTATGGTTTGCATTCGAGGACCGGGCAAACCAGTACAAGGTCCTCCCCTTTGGCCTGTCCCTGTCCCCTCGCTTCTTCATGAAGGTTGCAGAGGCCACCCTTTCCCCGCTAAGGGAAGTGGGCATCTGCATACTCAACTACCTCGATGACTGGCTGATCCTAGCTCCTTCTTGAGAGGCACTATGCGCTCACAGGGACCATGTGCTCAGACACCTCAGCCGTCTAGGGCTTCAGATCAACTGGGAAAAGAGCAAGCTCTCCCCGGTTCAGAGCATCTCTTTCTTGGCAAGAAAGACTCAATGGTAGCGTGCCTCACAAACAAGCGCACACAGTCAGTGCTGAATTACCTCTCGTTGTTCAAAATAGGCACTGCGGTCCCTCTAAAGCAGTTCCAGAGGCTCCTGGGGCAAATGGCATCCTCAGCCGCAGTCGCACCGCTAGGGTTGATGCATATGAGACCACTTCAGCACTGGCTTCAGACTCGAGCCGCGAGATGGGCATGGCGCCGTGGCATGTATCGTGTGATCTTCACCCCCCTCTGCCATCAGTTATTCATCCCTTGGACTGACCTCTGTTTTCTGCAGACAGGAGTCCCCGTACAGCAGGTGTACAGACGCATCGTGGTCACCAAAGTTGCCTCAAACGCAGCTGCCAGTTCCTGGATGGGCCCACGGCTTCGTTGGCACATCAACTGCACAGAGTTGCTGGCTGTATTTATTGCCCTGCTAAGGTTTCTCCCACTGGTCTGTGGTAAGCACGTCTTGATCCATTCAGACAGCACGTGATGGTAGCGTACATAAATCGCCAAGTTGGCATCACATGTCACATCACGTCACAACTCGCCCGCCATCTCCTCCTTTGGAGTCAGCACCAACTGAGGTCGGTGCACGCCACTCATATCCCGGGCAGCCTCAACATGACAGCAGACATGCTGTCGTGACAGGCTCTCCTCAACGGGGAGTGGAGGCTCCACCCCCAGGAGGTTCAACTGATATGGGACCATTATGGCAAAGCACAGGTAGACCTGTTCGCTTCCCAAGAGAACTCCCATTGCCCGTTCTGGTACTCCCTCAGGTCGGAGGCAAGTCCCCTCAGGACAGATGCGCTGGCACACAGCTGGCCCCAGGGACTGCGCAAGTATGCATTTCCCCCAGTGAGCCTACTTACACAAGTGCTGTGCAAGGCCAGGGAGGACGATGAACAAGTCACTCTAGTGGCCCCTTACTGGCTGACTCGGACATGGTTCTCGGATCTTACACTCCTCGTGACAGCACCTCCCTGGCAAATTCTCCTGTGGAAAGACCTTCTTTCTCAGGGATAGGGCACCCTCTGGCATCCACGCCCAGACTTCTGGAACTTCCACGCCTGGCCCCTAGACGGGATGAAGAAGATCTGATTGGTCTGCCACCAGCTGTCGTAGACACGATCAACCAAGCCAGAGCTCCCTCTACATGGCAGCTTTACGCCCTAAAGTGTCGTCTGTTGCAAACTAGGGGCAGCTGTCCCCCTCCATCTTGAAGGTGTATGTAGCAGCTATAGCGGCCCACCACGATGCAGTGGACAGTAAGTCCCTAGGGAAGCATGACCTGATCATCAGATTTCTAAGAGGCTCCCGGATGTTGAATCCTCCAGATGGCCCTCCTGATGGCCCTCCTGATTGCGATGGCCCTCCTGATTGCGCTCACTTCCATCAAGAGGGTTGGAGACCTGCAAGCGTTTTCTGTCAGCAACACTTGCATGGAGTTCGGTCCGGCAGATGCTCATGTCATCCTAAGACCTCGAATGGGCTATCGGACTCAGGCCGTGCCCACCCCCTTGCGGGTTCAAGCACACTCTACAAGGAGTGTGGCATCCTTGTGTGCACTGGCCAACGGCACCTCTCAAGCAGACATCTGTAGAGCAGCGGGCTGGACAACACCCAATACCTTTGCGAGATTCTACAATCTCCAGGTTTAGACGGTTTCAGCCGGAGGTTGAATCCTCCCAGGCCATGCCTGTTCCCCTTGTGGGATCTCTCCATGGTCCTTATGGCCCTTCAGAGAACCCCCTTCGAGTCAGTCAAGCTAAATGCCCTCTACCAGAAGATGGCCCTCCTGATTGTGCTGACTTCCATCAAGAGGGTTGGAGACCTGCAAGCGTTTTCTGTCAGCAACACTTGCCTGGAGTTCGGTCCGGCAGATGCTCATGTCATCCTAAGACCTCGAATGGGCTATGTGCCCAAGGATCCTACGACCCCTTTCAGGGACCAGGTAGTGAACCTGCAAGCACTGCCCCGAAGGAGGCAGACCCAGCCTTAACGTTGCTGTGTCCGGTACGTGCTTTGCATACCTATTTTGACCGTACACAGAGCTTTAGACTCTCTGAGCAGCTCTTTGTTTGCTTTGGTGGACAGCGGAAAGTGAACGCTGTCTCCAAACAGATGCTCGCCCAATGGGTATTCGACTTTGGCCTATCAGAACCAGGCCGTGCCCACCCCCTTGCAGGTTCGAGGTTAGTCTACAAGGAGTGTGGCATCCTCGTGGGCACTGGCCAACGGCACCTCTCAAGCAGACATCTGTAGAGCAGCGGGCTTGGCAACACCCAATTCCTTTGCAAGATTCTACAGTCTCCGGGTTCAGTCCGATCATGTAGAACTCTGTAACACAGTATGACTGACCGGGTATACCGTTTGTGACAACTGAGGTGAACACTTGCGCTTTTTACTCCCAGGTGAGTCCTCAAACTCGCGCTCCCTGGATTCTCTTCTTCCCCAGCCCTCTGGCTTGCGAATTCAGCAGAGGAATTCCTGACCAGACCCACTATGGGGAATAATTACTCTATACTGGAATAGGTGCTCCATAGGTGACGGTTATCACGTGACCCCCTGTAATATATTTTCCGCCGTATGGTCCCTCTGTCAGGCGGACCCGCATCTCCCTTGGTCTGTACCCAGTGCCCTGGTCACCATGTTTGTAGAGCTCCTCCCTCATTAGGCAGGACCTACCACCACGCCACTTCCATGTGTGGCGTAATGGGCCCATGTGACGTATTTGCCACATATCCACCTCCCCAGCCTGGGTAGGATGTGGTCTCCGTGGTGTGGTTCCCCCTGAAAGAATAGGACTGGAAAAGAATGCCTTCCCCGATGCATGTTATAGCTAGATGGCCCCAGCCACATCTAACATTCTATGAGAAGAAACATAGAGAAAGAAAAAGGCTGCAGCTGGCGCGGCCTGCTCCCATGCTTGCCACTTTGCTTGTTCCCACCCCTCAAGGGAAAACCTTGATCAGATGCCGGGAACCTAAAATAAAAAATATGACGTCTTAGTGGGGCATTGTGGAAGGTTACGTGCAGTCTGATGCCCATGCTCCTTTGGCACACTACAGCTTGCTGCACCAGCATCAGCAGATCACCAAACGCTTTCCAGTGTAGGTGTCACTATTGACTAGGGAACCCTTGTGTCACTACAATCGACACAACATCGAGTGAGTGACAGAAGGGGAATGTCTAAGTTACTAGTGTAACCCCTGTTTCCTGATGGAGGGAACGAGACGTTGTGCCCCCCTTGCCACAACACTGTACTAAGCCGCTGCAATGGCCTTATTCTCGGCTCCTCAGTCCAGAACCTGACTGAATAGATGCACGATCCCCACCTTTTATACCCGTATGTCTGGGGGCAGGACATGTAAATTCTGTTCGCCAATTTTTTATTGGCATTATTCATATTCAATGGTATCCAAGTCTTCCGAAAGAAGCCCCTTGTGTCACTACAATTGACACAATGTCTCATTCCCTCCATCAGGGAACAGGGGTTATAATAGTAACCTAGACAATTTGTCTACAAAATTATTTAAACAAAAGCTTTATATCTAAATCTATAGTTCATAATGGTGTATAGATGTAGAGTTTAAAAGACTTATAGGCTAATTTGTCTGTGTTTGTGTGTGTGTGTGTGTGTGTGTGTGTGTGTGTGTGTGTGTGTGTGTGTGTGTGTGTGTGTTTGGGGGTTAGGATTTGTCTACATGTTCCATTGAAGATAGTAAAACCTGGAAAGTGGCTTAATAAACATAGTAAATAATGTTTTATAAGGATAGTTTACCCAAAAATGAAAAATCTCCTTTATGCCATCCCAGATGTTTATGACTTACTTTCTTCTGCAGAACACGAATTGTGATTTTTAGAATAATGTTTCAGCTCTGATGGTCCTTACAACACAAGTTAATTGGTGCAAAAATTTTGACACACCAAAAAGCACATAAAAAGAAATCCATATGACTCCAGTGATTTAATCCATATTTTCTGAAGCAATATGATATGTGTGGGTGAGAAACAGATAAATATTTAAGTCATTTTTTTGCTTGAAAATCTTCTCCCTGCCCAGTAGGTGCGATATGCTTGAAGAATATGTGTAAATGTTACCTGTTTCTCACCCCATCTATCGTATCGCTTCTGAAGATATTAATTTAACCACTGGAGTGTTATGGATTACTTTTATGCTGATTTATGTTATTTTTGGAGCTTCTACATTTTGGCACCCATTCACTTTGTATGGACCAAAAGAGCTGAGAAATGAATCTAAAAATCTTTATTTGTGTTCAGCAGATGAAATAAAGTCATACACATCAAGAATAGCATAAGGATGAGTAAATGATGAGAGAAGTTTCATTTTTGGGTGACCTAAAAATTTAATATAAATGCACACATTATGTGTGTCTCTGTCTGTCATTAAAAGTTTAGATAAATCATAGTCACTATCTCCAGAGGGCAGCAGCAATGACAGCTGTTGCTGCATTGTCCAGACATGGAGCCAGTGCTAAGAAACACAAATAGTGCTGGTAAACATGACTACTAAATTAAAAGAAATCCTGGAGGCTGGAATACTGAAGTTTTTAATGACAAGAGAATACTCTTAGTACATTAAACTCTTAAGACGTAGTAGAAGTAGTTACATTAGAAACTAACTCTTTCGTTAAACACTGTTTGTGCTCACTTGACTCAGTGAGGGATGTTTTCTTTAGGACTTACTTGGTTTGAAGCACACAAAATCCTAACAAAGGGTGGAATTGGAGGAGATTATATTCAGGAATCATAATGTCTGTCCTGAGATTTGGTTCTCAGAGGAATTATGTCAGCAGCTCTAACGCTTTAATGCTGAATGACCAAGAAGTTGCATTTTAACCATTAAACAAGTTACAAATATTCATCAGACTGAAGTCTTCCATAATGACAAAACTTTACCAATAATAACTTTAATATGTTTTTCCTTTTTTTTACATTAACACCTTTAAATACAACCCACTTACATAAATAAAAAGGGAAAGGGACAGCATGAAATAGTGTAACAATTAAATCATAAAATGTATGTAATGATAAAAAAAGGACTAATGAAATGGCATGACCACACCTGCAAGGTCCAAGGATGTGTGTGTTGTTAGAAGAAATTTCAGAGTGACATTTAACTCTTTGTGGTGACAGAAGAGGGGTGGGATGTCTGACCTCGACATGGTTTAGATAATTAAGCCTCCACTGTCTTCCGCCACACAGTGCTATTGATGTTACACTGGTGATTCACGGCACTTGAAGTGCCTCATTTACTTAGTGTTTTTCCAGGCTGACTCTATAACGAATATGCAGCATCTTTTTATTTACATAAATGTGTGTGAAGAGAATAGTCTGGCAGAGGCAAGACAATACAGGCACAACAGATAATTGTACAGTGTATTTTAGTGACAGGAAATCATTTCACACTGGTGAAATGTATAACACAAATACATTATACAAAGTTAATGTCATTTGACGTTATTCTAATCCAGAATTTGACTTGCCTCATTTTTATACCTATAAAAATGCAAATGCAATATATGCATAATAAAACTGTGCTTGTGTGAAGCAGGGAGTGAGAATTTCATCACCACTTTGTTTAAGCACTGTAAATACTACCAGAGCATACAGTATATATTACTTATTATCATTGTTTGCATGCATTTTACTTAACAAATGAGACATAAAAAGCATGTTGGCAAATGTATTGGACATTTGTATTGACGTGTATGAATATATGTGACCCCCTTACTAGCCTGTCTAATTCTAAATCTGATGTCTCTCCTTATGATATGAGAATGCTCTGAACTCTGACCTGTATGACCTCCGTCTATTGCCCTCAACCCCTGTGTGTCTGCCTTTGCCTTGTGCCATAAAACAGCTAACCAATTTGGTTTCCATTAGAGAGTTTGCTATAGTTCTGCTGGCAGTATTGTCTGAAAGACTCATCCATGTCTTAATGTCCTATTGAATTGAATGGAATAGTGGTTAAGACTGAGTCCAGACACTGTTTGAAATGGAAAGAGAAGTCCACTGTATGAAGATACGGTTTGTCAGTGGCATTGATGCTAAATCCCTTTTTTGGAAAAATCTGAGAAGTTAAAAGCGAATGTGTCATAATATTTTAAACAGATCTGATTTGTTCTTTATATCTTTTGTTTTGCATGAAGTATTTGCACAGCATTTGGATGTTTTGCAATACTATGAGAATGTACAATACTTGCAGGTGACCTCGCATAAAATGCTTGTACCTGAATCAATATTCTAAATTATTTTGAG
This sequence comes from Xyrauchen texanus, assembly GCF_025860055.1. NCBI lineage: Eukaryota > Metazoa > Chordata > Actinopteri > Cypriniformes > Catostomidae > Xyrauchen > Xyrauchen texanus. The sequence continues at coordinate 20,612,875 of NC_068298.1, read as the reverse complement.
CCTTGAGGGACAGCAAAAGTTCCTTGTCCAATTTCATATCCTCTGAATTATAAATCATAAACATGGGGGGATGAAAGGTCATCACAAAAAAAAGAAGAAGAAAATTCCCCCACCCCTCTTTTCTCAGCCCCTGTGTTGCACATTCATCCTTCTTATTACTACAATGGAGCTTCACCTTCTCTTTTTAATCATGGCTGCAGATATTAAACTGCACCGTCGGCTGAGGCTTGTATGGCATAGGGATTTACGGAGGATTTGCATCTTCCTGTTCTTCCAGTTCAAATATCTATGTCTTCACCGATCAAATTATTATAACCATAGTAGAGCAGAACTCTTCTCTTAGAATACCATAACAATAGAAAGGTAGGGGAGAGCAGAATATGTGGAAGAAAAGAATGAATCTTGTGTTGATTCCTGTAGCAGAATGTAACAAAGTTTCTTTTGAAGAATAGTTTGTAATTTTTAAACAGCAACATATAAAGATCGCCCAGCTCCAAAAGAGGCAACATTTGCATTTGAATTTTGCTCAGCTTTGTTAAAGGATATTTTAATTTCCTTTAATTCACTTTGTGGTTCGCTTTCTATTTCACAATAAAAACAACTCTAGTAACATTTTATAACAAGGTTCCATTAGTTTACATGAACTAACAAAGAACCATTTTTACAGCATTAATCTTGGTCATTGTTAATTTATGCATTTTATAAATCAAAAGTTGTATTTGTTAACATTGGTAAATGCACTAAGAACTGACATGAACTAACAATAAACAATTGTGTTTGTATTAACTAACATTAAGAAAGATTAATGCTTAAAAATATTTCTTGTTAATTGTTTGTTCATGATACCTTGTGAAATAACTAATGTTAATCAATAAAACCTTATTTTATATTGTTACCACAACCATTTTCACTCAATGACACATAAGCTTTAAATATGTTTTACAAAGTACTAAATACAACAAAAAATAAAATAAAATAAATAAATATCAAATATATAGTTGTTTTCATTTGGTTGTTTTAAGTTTTGGAATTTCAACTAATAATAATAATAAAAAAATATTTTGATATTTATTGTACTTAAAATATCCCTTCAAATACTAGTGAATGAACTTCAAAGGCACTTTGTTACTCTTCTGAACTTTTCACAACAAACAGTTAATGTTACAATATAATTCCCTTTTATCATTTAGGACCACATTAAGCTACATTGCGTGACTCGGCCGAGTGTGTGAGGCCTAATAGTGCAGGCACTCTGAGCTGAGAATATTTTTTTCTTAATTATTATTATTTGTTTAATTTTGAAGCTGTAAGCCGAGCCTTGGGGTCTGCACGGCAGCACAGTGTTGGAATTGTTCACCACCTCACGCACTTTTCGCAAAGCAATGTGGTGGAAATGCACACACCTATAAGGGCATCAGTATATCCAGCCTTAAAAAACTCAACCTGGAGAGTGTGGGAAAGAGGTCTTTTTTCGCTCTCTGTCTCTCCCTCCCTCACTCCTTCTCTCTGTCTCATTCTCTCCCGGGCTGTGAGAGCAGGCCAAATCCTCAGATAGGTGCCCGAGGCTGTTTTCCCCCTCTCTCTCTTTTGCAGTGCACCTCTGTACCGATTGAGCCAAATCCCAGTAAAGCTTGAAAAAAACAGAGCCCCTCTGCTTCCACTTTGGAGTTAGTTTAACCCTCTGGGGCCGAAATAATTAAGATCAATATATATATATGAAAGTTCAACCTCTTGCTTTTTTTGAAGTTGCCATGCTGCATGAGGTAATTAGACAGAGCAGCAGATCTAGTGTGAGTTTTCACCGACACTATGAGATGCCGAGAGAGCACAGACACAGGCCTCTACTGCAGCATTATGTGGCTTCAATAAGCCCAGATCATCCTGGGACTAATCATGTGAGACATATGCTGTGACACACAGTCAAATTGTAAGAAATTACAACAGAGTGTGTATTTTGACTTATTTCTATTTTAAAGTGATTTCAAATTAGGATACTTTTGTGAAATTTTAGGATACAAATACCATTCAGTGTAGTCTGAGACCACATTGAAAATCTGGGATCCAAAATCAACTTTAAACCTGCTGGTTTTAGAATTTAGAAAATTAAAACCAAAAATGTTTGTAATGTTTAATAGCTAAACGATAGTTAAGATTCTGCACTATTTCTCACTTACTAATGTAAGTGCATTTGTGACAAAGTTAATTCCTTTGTATAAAAAAGTTAGATTTTTGCATTAAATCATAATGGGATAACATGGATCACCAGGTTTTGCACAGACTTGTGTAGTCCATGCCAGCTCAAGTGCATTCTGTCAAATCAAAATTATGCAAATTTTCCGAATCAAATTTCAACAGAAGTTGGTATGCTAACGATATAATTTGGTATTATAACATTAAATTGAAAAATTAAAAAAAAAATTATAAAAGCATTTTCATTAGTGGTCTCAGACTTTTGGGCCCGGACTAATTGTGATATTTTAATAAAAGTCAAAGCTGTGTGATATTTACATGTGTGATATTATTTACATGATTTTTTCTTTTGCATATTTTATGTAATTATTTACTCTTAATCAGTAAATCCAAAATCACACACAAAATATATAAATAAATAAAACTAAAGGAATTTTCTCATTATTTTACTCTGTGTATGAAGCCCTGGTGTCTAAGCTTCATCTCTCGTGAGACTGTCTGCTCAATCTGTATTTCACTAATTTGTCTGTTGATTTTCTGTGTTTCTCTGTGCCAGACAAATTCAAATGCATCAGAACAGCACCCGATTGACAGAGAGAGAGAGTCCTCTTTTAAAGCAATCCTAGATTATGTGTTCTACAACCAAGGGATTTTGCTAACATTCCTTTGCGAATACCGATGAGTAACTCTTGGATTTTCTCTTTGCTTATATGCTTTGCCTTTATGGAGCATTAGGTTAATTCTCAAGGCTCATTAAAAAAGCAAAAAAAAAACAGCCGCATATTGTCATTTACTGTACTCAGTCTGGAGGGGGTGGGAGGGCCTATCATACATAAGACACATACAAACAAAATATTAGGTTATTAGAATTGCCGAGTTGAATATTTGACATGCTTGAATTATTTTTTATCACCATTTCTTGCATGTAAAAAAGTTAGTTGGTTTAATCCTAAGCATGGAAGAATAAAGTCAAATGGGTATATAAAGTCTAATATTATAAGATAATGACTTTCATGTCTTTAATTTACACACTTTATGAAGAATAATTTATTTTCAGTATAAAGTAAAGATTTATAGTTATTCCCCCTAACTTTGGCAGTGCTTACTTGATAATTAGTTTAGCATGTCACATAAAGCAGCCCTTCCTTTATAAATATATTTATATTGTGTTCATTAACAGCAATTGAAACATCTGTAAATTCATTATGTCATATTTCTTGGGCAAATTAGAAATATTTCTAAGCATAAGAACATAGTTACATAGTTTAAAAAGTCTTTCATCTGACAAAACAGCAATGGAGGTTTCTTATTGTAAATATTTATATAAAAAAAATATATATAACTTATTTAAAACTGCATCACAGCCAGGGTTGGGGAGTAACGGGATACATGCAACAGCAATACGTATTTAAAATGCAAAATAAAAGTAACTGTATTCCACTACAGTTTTAAAATTAAATAATTGGTATTTAGAATACAGTTACATTCAAAAATTATTTTGATTACTGAAGAGATTACTTTGCTGTGGCAGGGCGGAGGGCGGGGCCGGGTCATGATCCTACACACCCGGTCCCGTATTAGGCTAATCAAGCCTCCGAGGTATAAAGGTCGACTGCAGGGTGTCGTGCGGTAGAGAGAGATCGTTAGCGGACATGTCCGTCATGTGTGTGTATATGCTGTCTTTTAAGTTTCTCATTAAAATATTATTTATATTGAAAAGCTGGTTCTCGCCTCCTCCTTTCCATTGAATACCTTTACATTTGCATTTTATTGTCATTTGTTTCATTTAATATTTTGTATTTTCAGATGGAAAACATTTATAAATGATGCGATCCAAAGTGCATTTGAACAGTGGTGAAACACTTTCTTATGATGTGTTACATTCATACGAGCAGACGGAGAAGTAAGTTTGGAGCAGAAGAAATAGAAATAAAACTTGTGTAAATTGTCAGCTTTATGCTAAGCTAAAATGCTTTTTCTAGCCATTTTACTTTCATATGTCACCAGGCACGATCATATTTTTTATCAAGAAAATTCACGTTGCATCACAATTTCTTTTTATAGTAAGACCTTTGATATTTGGGCAAAAATCGTATTCTTGATAATAATTTTTGTATGTTTTCCTGTAAAAATAACAAAAAATCTTTAAAACAAGATCAGTTTGAATGATCTTGTTTAAGAAACAACACTGCATAAGATATTAAGGTTTTTCAGAGACTGTATTTGTAACGTGAATTTTGTCTTACTGTACTGACAGAGTTTTTATATTCAAAACAAGTGAAAAAAACAACTAGTGCTGAAGTAATCCAAAGTAATTATAATATGATTCTGACCTTGAGCAATCTAACAGAATATGTTTTTCAGCATGTATTCTGTAATCTATAGTGGAATACATTTCAAAAGTAACCCTCCCAACTCTGATCACAGCCTAACAATAAATGGCATGTAACCTTTTGAAACACACAAGAATGACACAAAATGTCTATAAAGTTGCAAAGTCTTACACAGTTCTGCTTAATGGTGAGGCATTTAGTGTTCCCAAATCCATGTTTGTTACTTTTAGCAAAAAAAAAAAAAATAAAAAATAATAAAAAAAATAATAATAATAAAAAAAAAAAAATATATATATATATATATATATATATATATATATATATATATATATATATATATATATATATATACATATTTTTTTTTTTTTTTTTGTATTGTATATTTTCAAATGTGAGAATAATAAATTAAAACAAAAATGGCTATTTTAATTACAAATGAATGCAATAAAATAAACACATCATTAAACATTTAATAAAGAGATCTATATTAATTTCAAGATGGATTATAAAACAATGAACATTGTATGCACTCAGTGATGCAATAATTCCTAAGCTACATTTGTAATTATGCACATAAAATGTGTACAATATATAGCTTTTTGTTTGTGTTTTTATTCCTAATATACCTACATTATCATTAATGCATTATTATTGTCATGTACAAACCGTTATATAAATGGAGTGTGTATTTGTGAGCTTGCCAATGGGCAGGCACATTTGCACATCTGCATGTGTGTGGCCTGTGAAGTCTTCAAAATCCTGTGCCAGCTTTAATGCATCACTGTGGAGTTGAGGATGCCAGACTCAGAGCTTTACAACGTGGGATGGCAGGGATGTGTCAGTGAGCTCTGCGTGTCACTGCTGTCACTGGTGAGAGTACAATAGCCTTCTGTCAGGCAGTCTTGGCATTCCTGTGTGCATAAAGCTCAACCGGGAACTATTGGAAAATTATGAGCGTGAAGTGCTTTGACACAGACTCTACATCTCTCTCTTTGAGTTAGCATGTACATTATGTTGTGTGTGTTAGGTTATGACCTTCACAGAGAGATGCACCTATATGATGTGTCATATTTATTACAATAGTCGAAAGACACTTCTAAAGTATTTACAAGCCTCTCTCTATTGTAATATTCACAGTAATCCATAGGATGTGTGTGAACACTCAAAGGAACATTCATGCATAAGCCACATCTTTGCACATATACCAAGAATATCAATAGTGACACATATAAGCACTTTCGATAAATACTTAAGACTAGTGGCCTTTTGTGCACCACTAACGCAGGACTATAAAAATGCTGTATACATAACATATAGTATACTGTAATAGATTTGCCACATGTGCACACACATATACTTTACAAACTGTGTCCTTAAGCATGTGCTCTCTTAAATCTTACCCGTTTGTGGACAAAACCTTCTTTGAATGATTTTAAAACTTATCCTTTTCATCCTTTAAATCAAGATATACAGTTCTTACTCAAACATTTCCATAGATTGCTTTATGAATAGTTTGTATGGTGGGAAATTGTTTATTCCATTGAATTCATTCCCACAAGATGATGTAAATGACACTTTTCAGGCATGGTAATGCTTTAGCAAAAAAAACAAAAAAACCCTCATAAATATGGATGATAATAGCACAGCCTGTTCCTGATGACAGAGGGAGCCAAATAGAAAGCAGTCAGATACATGAAATAGCAAACCACTCATTTACCACTAACCAACCTTTCTGTGTATGTGGACAGTACGTACTATGTTCTTAGAAGTACTTGAATCATTGCTCTAGCTGTCTCTCACAGTGAATCTGCCTGGGTAATGTTGCTTTTTTGCATGGATCTTTAGCTGCTGGCGGGGTGATGGGGGGTCTTATTCAGACTATGGAAGCAGGGTTATTGGGAGGGCAGCCAGATTCATTGTTTTGAAGCAGAGACACAGGCTCAGGATAGATCTGCAATGGCAGAATATACAGGCCAACATATGGAGAGTGAAAAAAAAAAAAAGATTGACTAAGGTATTTTTGCAGTTGGTGTGTAGTGGGATAATAATAAATAGACATTAAGTTTAATCTTTGTTACTCATGGTGAGAATTATAACAAAGTTAAAACCCAAATCAAACCATTTCATGGTAAAGTATCAGCAAATTGTTAGATCTCTTTGTTTAGCAGTCTCTCTGTAATGTTCATCAATGTACAGAAAATGTGGGTGTTATTTAGATTCTTATCATGTTTGCATGCATAGATATACTGCAGTGTTTACCTCTCTGATAGCCTTGCTCACTCTCTATCTCTCTTTCTCTCACTCTAGTAGTGTACATTTTTCAAAACTAGCCACCGATTTTAAGCAAACAAACATGCAAACATAACAAAAAACATGCTTAAGGTGCTTGTGGTGTTTGGGGCCCATTGCTAAATGCCCTGCTACCTAAGCCCACTACCCAGGCTGGCTATCCTTATGGTAAAATGAAAGAAATTAAAGGTAAGTAAAAGTAAATGGATTTTCCCTTTTGAATGTTATTGCTTGAGGATTGATGCAGATGGTTATTGATCTGATGCACGTATTGCCATTACCGCAGGAATGACAATCAACGGCCCGACCCATCGCCAGTAAACATGGCTGTTTCTCCTGCCACCGGGAGAAGCAAGAGTAGAGCAGCGGAGAGTGAAAGAAAAAGGTTTGTCTCCCCTACCGCTCTGCTTAAAATTGATCTATCCTGCTCTGTTTACTCTTAAGCAGCAATAATGTGTGCCTGAAGAAATAAATGTTCAAACAGTAACATTTACTTGGATGTGCACATATGTGCTGTTACGTATCACATTATTCACTCTATTCTTTGCACATTTAGCATTTGGCATGATTTAGACACATTATGAATAAATGACATTATTTTAAAAACATGCATTAAAAATATCAATTTAAAGAGGTGGTAAAAGTCACATGCAGCCCTTGTGATAGATGTTATTAATTGTTTCTGATATCTATTGAGCATTAAGGAATGATATATAACCTTGACCTAGAATGGGGCAAAGTGGTTGTATCAACTATACTATTTTTAAACCAATCCTTAAATCACAAACACATTTAAACAATCCAGATTTTGACATTATCACTACGGTAAAATCAGGAAATAAAATCACAGCATACCAATCTATACCAATATATACCAATTTCAATCAATACAGAGGTGATGTGAACATTAACAATTTAATATATTACATTTCTAAAGCATGTTGATTGTTTGGGTTAAAAAAATCAGTTCTTTTTATTTCTTTTAATTTATTTGTTGTATTGTAATTCTTAATAATAATCTTCAAATTGCATATTCCTGTTTGTATATTGAAAATGGCAGAGGGTTTGTTGAAGGATGACTGCTTGACCCGTTCAAAACCCTCTCACCTGTAGCCTCAGTGGACACAATGCCTTGATCCAAGATAATTCTTAACAGCACGGAACTTCCACTCCCCATCTCTCTGTAAGGCCATTGGACTTCTTATACATTACAGAGGTGATAGCCAGAATATTTGACTCTTTTCCTTTTCACATCAAAACATCTGGATCCAGGTTCATTGCTAAATGCTAGATCTTAAATGTTTAAGCATGTTTATTGGACCTAATTTGATTATTCGATGCATTCGATAATCGATGCATTCGATGATTCTTAATGCTTTTGCTGTCATTTTACTTTATTGAAAATCTGACAGTCAGGTCACTTTCAAAGTTAATCAAAGACAAATCAGTAACACTTTACAATAAGGTTCCATTCGTTAACATTAGTTAATGCACTAGGTATCACAAACAAACATTTAACAATATATATTTTTCAACATTTATTAATATTTGTAAATGTTGGTTAATAAAAATACAATGGTTCATTGTTAGTTCACAGTTTATAGTGCATTAACTAATTTTAACAAATACAACTTGTATTTGTACAAAATGCATTGGTATGTTGAAATTAACATTTATTCATATTAATAAATGTTTAAGTATTGTTCATTGTCAGTTCATGTTAACTAATGTTGTTAACTAATGTTGTTAACTAATGTTAACAAATGGAACCTTATTATAAATTGTTACTGAAAATCTATAGATACATAATATAAATTTTGTTAAATGTATTCTTTACACAATGATCTGTCACATAAGTGTACTTTGATTTGAATAAAATACAAATAAAATCAAATGTGCATATATAAAAAACTATTTCACCTCTGTAAGTTACAATGGCACCATGTGTCTTTTAAATTGTTCTTTTAGTTGCTTTTAAAACTTGTAATGGCTTTGCACCTGAATATATTCTAGACTGTATGAAACTTTATCTCTCAGACCATCCGCTGACGTTCTCAAATGCTGGCTTCCTTCATAGCCCAGATGTTACATAGGAAGAAACAGGTGAAGTAGTAATCTGTTTTATACACATAATCTCTGAAACACAATACCAAAACATTAGGGAATTAGAGAAGCAGACTTGTCGACACGTTTATGAAGTTGCTCTAAACCTAAAGTTTTATGCCGTCTTGGATTTCATATTAAATGCTTGCTTTTTATATTATATTCTTATTACATTTACAAATATGTTTGCCTTAATTTTCTTTAATTTGGTTGTGACTATTTCATGCATTTTGTTTTTCATTTTCTTGCTAAAAGCAAAGCACTTTGAGCTGAATTTTGCAATACTTGTTATTAACACATTATGAACAAACCTGTATTGAATTATGCATTGTGTCCAGCACTTAATAAAAAAACGTTGCCATGCATTTCAGTGTGCATCAAGAGAGTCTGTACAGTTGATGTATATATGACTGTCAAAACATTGTATTTTAATTGCTAAAATTGAGCATATTGTTGATACGTTCAAAATGCGGCCAATGTTATGGAGAGGACCTCAAAAATTGAGCATCAAAATAGTACTCTTTTGGCTGAATGCACATGTTTTCTACTTTCACAAAAATACATCGCAATGTGTAATCCTTTTTGAATTGCCCATAGCCACCAAATATAGCGGCAAAAGTGTGTCATATTTCTATATTTCTTTCAGATATTGGGGGCTTATCGAGATGAAAAGGGAGACACCATAGACTCTAGGTGAGTGACTGAGGACATGTAATGGAGTCCAAGCTCACACTGCAAAAATATGTGGAGGCATGCATGGATTCCTCTAGATTAGCAATATGGGCTTGTATCCGTGGTATTAGCCAAGTATCTTAGCAACAGGATCACAGCAGCCTCACACCTCGTGATGTGCAGCCGCATGTAATAACCTGAACATAATCTTTTTTCTCCTGCTTCCTTTTTACACCCACCCTCTCGTTCTTTTATTTTCGGAGGTGATATTACCGATACATGTGTTCGGTTTGAGATTTTTGTTTAATGAGATGAATTGATGCAGTCGAGGTTTGCTCTGTGTCATGACTGGACAGGGCCAAATACCTTAGGAGCTTAGAGCAGCTCCATGTCTTTTGTCTTAGATTGACAGGAGTCATGCTCACCCTGATTAAGCCTGGCAGTTTAACGTGTATCTTTGAACTGGGTGAATCAAAAAATGCAGATGGAATCCTTAATATCGGAGTGTCATTCAGAGTCAAGTAGAATGCAAATTACCTCTACAACTGAAATGTCATCTTAAACATGCCACACATTGGCTGTGCTTTGTGGAAGGAGTCCTTTAGAGTTATTTGAATGATTCTGAGTTCTACTAATCCTTCTTCATTTTCTTTTCCACCTCTGAGGTTAGTGGAAGAGTAGAAAGATGGGGAAGCACAGCGCTAATTCTAATCACCTCAACTTCTCTGAAGCAATGCTAACGCTAATGATTTTCACTCCTAAAACACACTGTGGCTCACCTTCACTAACTCTACTGTATGTGCATAAAAGTGATTAACGAAGAGGTAAACATACCACATATGTAACAAAGAAAAACAAGAAACAAAAAGGGGGATATCCTGTTAGCCTGCCCAAGAGTTTATTAGCTGTTATGCTAGCATTATTTCTCAAATTTGTTTTTGTAACAGTAAGCATTCTCCAGGGTTGCTCAAGGTTTCTCCACTTGTAAAACTGAAATATAAATTGTTATGAATGGGTTCTGAGTCCCAAGCTTGTGCAAGAACCTTGCGTGTCACTTTGTAGATGCCAATAGCACCCGCTTGCTAGTCTGACATTGCCGATAAGTGCAATGCTTTCTAATAAAAACCTTTGGCATTAATAGGCAAAGGGCATCAGAATTTTATCATCATGAAAATGTATGTTAAGATACAGCTTTATCATCATGACATGATATTTTGGTGTAGGGGTAGATTTGCTTTTCAATTGAACTCAGCAACATTTATTAACAGTGGATTATGTTTAATCAGCAACATTTATTAATTTGCAGTGGATAATTTTAATCTGGATACTGCCACGATAGTTTAGGCCAGCATTTTGGTATTTGATGCCTTAAGAGTGAGAAGGGTTGAGATTAATGATATCATTTTATTTTTATAGTGCATATTTAATGATAATAGAGACATGTCACAGAGGCATATACCATTATAAAACATCCCTACAAAAACAACTAGCGATCCAACCTCTAAATTAATAAGGAAGCAGCTTAACACTTGCATTACTCACTAAGCCTGTTATTCTGTATAAAACCTACAAAACCTTACCTAAGTAAAACTTTTCAGGAACAAAATCATGGAAATGATTTTTCTTTTTTTTGGTTTTGTTTTGCAAATGCATGGTCTCATCACTCACAGCAGTATATTTTCTCCAACATCCATCTCTTTTAGCTATATAAAGGTCCAGCAGACTGACCCAAAGGGGCCATTACTGTGTGGTTGGACCCCCTGATTTACACCCCTTCATACAACCCATGGGTAATATAGTCCTCAGCACTACACACAGACTTCCCTGCACTCAGGGACACTTCCCCTCCAACCCCTTAATTCTTTCAATTTTTCTTTTGCATGACCCATTCCCTCTTGCACGGGACTGATTGAGTAGTTTGGTTTGTATAGCGACAACACATATATACACTCCATACACTCCACATTTGCGCCTTAACTGACTGTCTCCTGGGAAACCTCCTCTTTTTCCTTGGGTTGTCCTTCGTCCAGTGCCTTAATTTATTATGATCAGATGATACCATTTTATGGCTTGTGCTACTTCACCACTGTCTCCTATATTTATACTGAGTTTGAACGGGGGGGTTGTCAGCTTACCTTTACAACATTATGTAGTTTTTCAGGGTTTGCCAATTTTTATAAACTGCAGATATACAGTACCTATGTGATGTGTTGTGCCTTTTGTTTTTCAATAAGGCTTGATTTCTATTTTGTAAAGGAACATGCTTAAATCATTTTTATTATTGTTCTTTTTCTTAATAAATTGACAAAAAAGCAATTCAACATGCAAAAAAGCAATAAATATAATAAAAACCAGTCAATAGACAATGGACTCTCTGTAGGCAGTTAAGATAAAAATGTTTTTAAATTGAAATATATATATATATATATATATATATATATATATATATATATATATATATATATATATATATAAACTGCCTAAAGCATCCAGGAATGGATCATCAATATTAATCGATGTTTAAAACAAATAACACATGTTCAACTGTAACCCAAACCCAGCAGTGTACTAAACACACTTGATCAGAGTGATTCAGCAGACATAAATTCTCTGAGCTCTGTGTCATGTAATTTAATCCCCTTAAGTCTTATTTTTTGCACTTTTAGACAGCGTCTCATAATCACAGCAGTCAGACACACATGCATCTCTCCTTCTCAGAAATAAATGTCAGGAGTACCACTTACAGATGAGATATCATGCACCGATCAGGCATTTTGGTCAGCATGCATTTGTATTTTTGCATATTTGAACTTGGACAATTTTTGGTTTTGGCACATTGTTTTATGTTTTCTTCTAATGTACCTGCCTCCATTCATTACTGGTGATCTGCCATGTTAGTCTATACATAACATCAGAAACCAGAACCTGTTGAAGAGAAGTTCTCTTAAGGTCATTGATCTAGTAAGCCTGGCATTTCAGGGACATGACCGCATCTAAGTCCTGTGGAGGGAGACTGACTTCTGCATACAACAACATGCCAAAGCAAACACAGAAAAGAAATGCGAGGCCCAATTCATCCACTCTGGCCTACTGGCCCGAGCCTCAAAGTGTTCACGATGTTCAAAGCTGTCGTCATGACAATAGACTGCATGTTTGAGTACACAGCAATGTTTCATTCTGATTGTCCTAACTCGTGGTTGCACAGAAATTACACTTTAATGAGCTTTAATATTAATTTAAATATACAGTACATGCAGTTACACTTTACAATAAGGGTCTATTTGTTGACATTATTTTGTATAATTCCTTGTTTGTTCATGTTAGTTCATACTGCATTGTAAAGGATTAGTATATGTAGTAATTAATATTAACCAAAGATTAATCAATGCTCAAAGTGTTGTTCACCATTTGTTCATGTTAACTAATGGAACTAACTAATGTTAAATTATTGTAAAATATTGTAAAGTGTTACCATATTTATATTCAGTACTGCCACTCCCTATATGCAGACTGCATAGGGCACCAACTCCCTAGGGGGGCACCAGAAACTCCATACATTAGTAAAGGACCCGGTAGCAGTCGCGGAACACAGACAATCGCCTCAATTTCACCTCACACTCGCATTGTGTTGCACCGCGCCTCACCCGATTACTTTCAGTAATTATAGTACTGTAATTAATTACTTTGGAATCAGATTACACTCACACTCATAATTTGAATATGTTAGTGAAAATATTAGTATACAGTATACAGATTGAAATAAACATTATCCAATATACATAAAAGTATTGTTTATGGTACATTTATGTAAACTCTTGCATGACTGCTATCTCAAATAAGCTAATTGTAATGTTTTACTCACTTTTCAATCAGATCAGCAAATCAGGTTTGGATAATTATAGGTGAAATCCTCAATAAATATTTGATATATTGTAAAGAGACATTACTTTTGTATGTTTGAAATTTTGTAAAGAGGATTGTATGGGATAGAAATAGGTCTGCAACTGTTCTAGTGTTGCTTCTCCCACTGGCGTTGTACAAATGTGAGAACACTTGAGTAAAATCCCCCTGGCACAACCCTTGTGTTGATTATAGGTCTGGTTTTCACAGTGTAGTGGTGGTACCGCTACTCAAAAGATGAAACCACATATTATTAATAACCACAGTTTCAGCTCAGTTTCATTACTCAGTTTTCCCCATTTTTTCTTCTACATGTGCATAGAAAATATCCAAATAACACACATTTTCAGAGGAATTTTCAGCTATGCTGAAAAGTACTGTGGAACCTGCAATGATGGGGTTGCATACAGTAAACTAGCCATAATTCTGTATCTTATGATGAATGCCGTCTAGTTTAATGAACATTTTACCATGTTTAATAGTCAAGTTTAGACTTTTATGAAACATATCCAACTTGTTTGACCTTACCTTCATAAAACATAAACTTTTACAGGGATGGCAGTTTAGCAGAATGAAAGCATTACCTTCCCTTCCTGTGAGTGTCCTATTTGGCTTGGCTTTCTGTTTCCTTTCTGTTTTAGAAGGACAAAAGAATAATTTCTACACTCTGTATACAGTGCAAAAAACATACAGTATTTATTTGTAAGGATGTGTTTAAAGGAGTTTACCCTCAGCAAAACAAAATGTCATGATGCATTTTGAAAGGGTATATGCTTCTGTGTGCATACAAAGAGAACTTCATAAATGCAGACATAAAAAGAAGAATCTTTTTTTGATTCCTATTAAATGACACCATGGCGAATGACTGCGTTGAACAGCCCTTGAACACCAGGGTTTTATTGATAGGAGAGATGCAGCATGCCACGATTTATGAGAGGAACTCACATAAACTATTTGTGTGAAAGTTCCCATTTTATCAGGATGCAACGGTACCACTGGGACCCATTGGTTTTGAGTTGACGTGGTTGGGGAGGGGGATGTGGGGGGTTGTTGAATTCTGCTGCGGCTCTTCGGTAACAAGGGGAGGACAGCTGTGATTCCAGATTAAAGATTTTTCATCCCCATTCCGAGGCTGTTCCCAGTGGCACAGTGCGGTGCCTCTGCAGAATCATTGTCCATCGCAAACGTCTGTCTTACTGGGAGGCATTGTGGGACCAGCTGCTGTACATACTGGATTTACTGTAAGTGTAGAAGAAGAGGGTAAAAAAAAGTAGTCAGGGCATTTGTCTAAGCCTTGCCTGTTTCTTAGTAATTGCATCTATGTTATATTTATTTTTCACTTCGTATATATATATATATATATATGTAAAATGCTGGCCTAAATGTCAATCGATTGTACACCAAAGATTCTCATGAGTACAAAAATAAATTAAATAAAGACAAATCTAAAGCCCATTTTTAATTAATCTGCCAAATTCAGAAGATGACATATTTGCCAGTTTGACCTTTAATTTTTACAAAAATATGTGACATATATTTTAATGATGGCTCGCTATTTTAAATTCCTTTTGATCTATACAGCAAACACTGAAACGTTTAATCAATAGAGACTGTCAGAAATAATTCTGCAATGAATGCAAAGACCACAAACCTAATGGATCTACGTAAAAGTTCTGTCCATGTCATCAGTGACATGATTTTCCATTATTTCAGGCTGAAGCAGTATTCACAGAATTGGTCCCACATATCACGTCTATAAACTGTTGTTAGGTAACAGGAGAGAGTGGTAAATGTTTAAATGTGTGTCTGAATGGAGGGCCATGCAGGATATTGATGGACGCAGACCTGCAGGGTGACTGTGTTCCCACAGGATTCCCAGGATCCACTCACCTGTTGCCATTTTAATGGATTGTTCATGGGAAAATTCATACAGACCAATCAATCAACAAACAGAATTTCAAATTGATGCAATACAGGCATCACATTTTAACGTCTTTGAACACATTTATTTACCCATTCCACATTTATGTATGCAATACAAATGATTGCTTAATGTCAATTATCTGTAATTATGCTTCCCTCATCTCGTTCCAAACCCCAATGTTTTATTCAGTGACAATCACTGTTATTTTCCTATTAAAAATCATGGTTAGGTTAAGGTTTGGGCTATGAATTGATTTTAAGAAAAATCGTAATAACATCGTAAGTTGGTTTATTTTTCTCAGTGGGAGTAAAGGTTTCATACTAATTAATTATTAGAATAATGTCATGACTTGTTATGAGACAGGGTTGGATATGGTCAATAATAACAGCCAATATATATATAATATAATTTTACCCATAAATACTTACTTTTCCCACTTTTTTTTCCACAGCACTCTTAAAAACAAAGTGGTCTTTGAGCAACAACAACAACAAAGAAAAACTTGGAGTCCAATCTTTGCTAAAAGGAGCAGAAGTCAGCAGACCTCACAGATAAAGGTTAGTCTAGACTGCTTCTGTTGCTTAGTAGGGGGTTCATGGGGTGGGCTGGTTTGTGACTTTGTGTTTGCGTGGGTGCAGCGAGACATTTTTTCTAATATCTCTGGCTACAGATGTGTAGCTGAAGGGGGAAGGAAGGCATGAGAAGGCGAGTTGAAAGTTTTCCCAGAGCTTTGTTGGAGGCAACAACAGAAAGAAGCTCAGTCTAGACATGCAATTGTACACAAAATAGAAGAAGCAAGAAATTACTGGATTATACATGCAGGAAAGAGTAAGCTCTGTGATACTTTGTTGGGTTTAGCATGAATGTCAGTGTCAATGGTGCTTGAAAGATCTCCCTGAAGTGAGGCTGATAGTTAAAGGTTTACGTCATACTGTTGACCGTAAATACCCATATTCCTCCGAGAGGTAGACTGTGGCAGTCTGGCGATTCCTGTGTAAATATGGAGAAGGTAAAAAAAAGACATGGCGTACCATGTGAGTGTAGGAGTCCACCTCAGAAATGGCTAACAAGTTTCAGGAAGTCACATGCTAGAATGATTCCTTGTTCCAGCCTGTCATAAGCGGATTTTGAATATTCATGTTGTGAGTTTAATATCACATAGCTGTTTTGGCCTGAACAATTGGCCATGCAATTTGCAACTTTGATCCTGTATCAAGAGTATTTATTATTATTATTATTATTATTTTATTTTTTTTAAGAATTAGGTTGAATTGTTAGAGTTGTTTTAGTAGGATTGAAGTTAATAATAATAATAAAAAAATAAAATAAAAAACAATTAATACGTATGATAACAATCTATCTAAGATAAGTTGAATTTTAGTAAAATTGTCTGAAAGTAATAAAGTTTACAAGCTATTCAAGTAGTAAAATGTTTATTTTGTTAATTTGAAATTGTTTTTAAAGAGATTGAATTATTGGAGGACTGAAATACTTGTGTCATCCTTAAAACCTTGATGGATTTTACTTGGAATTTTTGTAGGATTGACTGCAAGAAATAAATTAATTAATGGGTATTTGAGCTTTATCAATCTCCTTTATTTTTCTTATAAACAAATAATTTAGCTTACAATTTATATATATATATATATATGTGTTAGTGTATATTTTAGGTGCTTTGACTGGTCACAATTTATTTCACCTGTTTTAATATAAGGTCAAAAGTGCATGCATAATAATTATACAAGAATCAGGAAAATACTGTTTAAAATAGTTTTAGCTAGAACAATAGCTATAGCATGCCACACTGCAGGACATGTCAACCACCTTAATGAAAATCATATCAATCTTTCCAAGAACTAAATGTTTTTGATATAAGACATACAGTAGGTATTAATAATTTTTAATAGTAAATTGTGTTTTCATATGAACATAGATCACATCTGTACACTTTTTTCTTTATTTACTTGTACATTTATGTATTTATTTATTTACTGTTAGTTGAAGAAAATAGAGTAATTCTGAATTTGACCTTTAAGACCAAGCTTGTATTGATTAATGTTTCAGCTTAATTACGACTGCAGTCAATCAGAAGGCTCTGCTTTTCTGATGTTTCTGTTGAATGTTCTTCTCACCAAAGCCTAAGGACAAGCAGCTACGGGCCTGTTGTGGAACCAGTAACATGGTCAGTGTCCATCTCTGTAGGCTCATTCTGTTTTTTCTGATGTACACGGTACATGTTATGTTCAGCGACCCATTCGCAATAAATGTCTGTAGTTTTATTTTGCATTGTAAACCCTTTGACAAGTTCTCTTTAGTGTTTAGTGAGCAATTCAGAAAATGTGATTTACAAAGGTTTACTGTGATCCGAGAACTTCTTTTCACAGGTCCAAATAAAATAAATATATAAATAAATACATAAAAAAAGTCAGAGATCATTAGTTTTAGACTTTTTTGTTTATTTAACATATGGATTATTTTATCTGCATATTTCTTTAGTGAAAAGTTTAATATATTTTTTTTTCTATTAAATTGTATAGAAAACAAATGTAAGAATTTCTTAGCATTTGGTATGTTCCCCTTTTACTTTATTGGAAGGATGACCTCAAGATGGTGTGGACTCCACTTGTTTGTGCAAAACCTGATAAATCATGTTAACCAGCATGATTTGAGAATGTTCCAAAAAGCATCTTGTGTGATTCAATGAAAGCTGTGAAATCTAAACTTTTGTGCTAAGAAGTTAATGTGGTCAATGTTACAAATTAGCATACATTTTATTGGGAACCTACAAATGCAGAATCTACAAATATTTCTTTCATCATTTAGCATCATAATGTTTATTTGTTTTAAAAAAAAATTAGATCCTCAAACTCTTTATTTCCAGGTGTAAATAAAAATTGAATCCCATATATTCAAAGTGGTCTCAGACTTTTGGAACTCACTATATATGTTCCAAATATGCATATTACAAAAGAAGGTATTCTAAAGTTATTCTAAAGCAGTGGTACATTTTCTCTCACTCTCTCTATCTCTCTCTGTCTCTTTCTTTCTACTTCATTGTCTCCTCCTCTTATAAATCCAAAGCAGCCTAACCAAAAAAAGTTTGTTGCTTCAATATGGGCCTCATTTACTAAGGCAACAAGCAGCATGCATGCAACATTTTTAAACTTTCTTAACCTTAAGAAAATAAGTGCAGTTTACCAAGGCTCTTGTCACACATTTCAGGAGGTCAGGCAGAAGGCAATGTTTTGAGAAGCACATTAAATATTAGTTTACCCTGACCAGTTATTTCTGTGACTTTATCAAGCACAGATGTCTTCTGTTGAAACCACTGATGGGGGGAAAGGAAAAAGGAAGAAGACTCTAAATAAATCATGTTACCTAAATCAAATGAAGTCAAGGCAGTTGCCATCAAATAGACATGTTAAAGATAACAGAAATAAGATGAGAGAGAAAGAAAGATAGTCAGGGGAGAATAAGGGAATGAAAAGAACATGCTGGGTGGATGGATTAGTGGAGTGTGTAGGTAGGTAGACAGACAGACAGACATACAGATAGATAGATAGATAGATAGATAGATAGATAGATAGATAGATAGATAGATAGATAGATAGATAGATAGATAGATAGATAGATAGATAGATAGATAGATAGATAGATAGATGGATAGATGGATGGATGGACGGACATGGAGGGAGGGAGGGATGGATAGGGAGGGATGGATGTATGGATAGGGAGGGAGGGAGGGAGGGAGGGATGGATGGATGGATAGGGCGGGAGGGAGGGATGGATGGATGAATAGGGATGATGGATGGATGGATGGATGAATAGGGAGGGATGGATGGATGGATGGATGGATGGACAGATGGATGGACAGACATGGAGGGAGGGAGGGAAGAATTGAGGGATGGAAGGATGGATGGATAGGGACGGACAGGGAGGGATGGATGGATGGATGGATGGATGGATGGATAGATAGATAGATAGATAGATAGATAGATAGATAGATAGATAGATAGATAGATAGATAGATAGATAGATAGATAGATAGATAGATGGATGGATGGAGGATGGATGAATAGGGAGGGATGGATGGATGGATGGATGGATCGGATGGATGGACAGACATGGAGGGAGGGAGGCAGGGAAGGATTGAGGGATGGATGGATGGATGGATGGATAGGGACGGACAGACGGACAGGGAGGGATGGATGGATATATGGATGGATGGATGGCTATATGGATGGATGGGATGTATGGATGGATGGATGGGAGGGATGGATGGATGGATGGGAGGGAGGGATGGATGAATAGGAAGGGATGGATGGATGGATGGATGGATGGATGGATGGATGGATGGATGAGATGGATGGGAGGGATGGATGGATAGGATGGATGGATGGATGGATGGATGGATGGATGGATGGATGGGAGGGAGGGATGGATGAATAGGAAGGGATGGATGGATGGACGGATGGATGACAGACATGGAGGGAGGGAAGGATTGAGGGATGGATGGATGGATGGATAGTGATGGATGGATGGATGGATAGATAGATAGATAGATAGATAGATAGATAGATAGATAGATAGATAGATAGATAGATAGATAGATAGATAGATAGATAGATAGATAGATAGATAGATGGATGAAGACTAAATAAAGACCAAGACCTTGTGATAAATCACCATATAACACTTCGATATGGTGAAGATTGTTTCTGCCTCAACAGATGCTTATAATTGGCCACCCATTATTGAGAGGCTCAAGTTCAAACCCCCCTGTGAAGCCCTCTAGCCACATGTGTCTCAAAGCACAGACATAGTCTGGTTTCTAATATCTGGCTTCTACATGGTGTGGTCAAGACTACACAAACTGTGTGCTATTTATGTGAAGTCGGCAATTGCGTAAAAAATAATAGCATTCAAGTCCCACTCTGGGTTCATTGTCAAACATTCACTGTTGGGATGAAGTGGCTACTTGGGCCCAGTGAGCTCCCAGTTCACATCAAAGAGTAAACACATCTGGTCTTAGGCAGGTGGGGCTGCAAGGGAAAAGGGAGGAGAGATTTAAACAGGGCACAGAGAGTGACATGGTGAAAACATTTTCACAATAACCAGTTAAGCAGGATGGATGAGACTGCAGGAAGGAGAAACATATAGTGACACTTCCTGGAGTATGTTGAAGATTTAGTGTGGTGCATAAATCACCTAGTGTCACAGCCCTTTTACTTTTCCTGTGGTTTGAATAAATATTATTGCAATTAAAAATTGTTAGGCTGAGATTTTTCAGTTTGACTTATCATCAATTAAATGTTCTAGAGCCAGTCAATCAAACTTTCCTTCATAGAACTTTGTCTCAAAATACTGATATTGGTTAGCAAATTAATTTGCATTCTGTGCTATTAAATAAACCTATAAAACTGTATCCAATGTGATCTAATTTGTTATTATTTGTAGGTATTCATACTTAAAGTGTGGATCTAGCATTTGATAATTTTCACACTTTTGGATAGACACTTAATTTAATGTAAATTATCAACAACTACCATACATTCATTTTCATGTATTAGCAAAGATGCTGAAATGTAAAATATTAAAGTAAAAGACGTCTAAAATTCAGTATATAGTAATACGTTGCAATAAAGTTGTATTCATTAATATTAGGTAAAGAAATGTTCCAGGTTATCAACAGCATTTGTGGCATAATGTTGATTACCACAAAAATCGCCCCTCCTTTTCTTTAAAAAAAGCAACAATCTTGGTTCTAGTGAGGCACTTCCAATGCAAGTGTCATGTTTATAAGTTCTGTTGGTTCATGTTTTCATGTCTTTTATTTTGAAAATCTGTATAATGTCATGAGATTCCTGTTTCCCTCAGAATATTCTGTAATGATGCTGGACACAGGCAGTGACAGGAAGACGAAGACGACGTGATGAATGCACGTTTACGATTGTGGAATCCAATAACCCTAATATTAAATGTGAAATGTGAACGACTGAACTAGACTTGACTTGGCGTGACATGGCTTGACCAAAACAACAAAGTTGCTATTGTCTTGTGTCACAATACAATGGCAAACATGAGGGCTTAGATACAAGGACATGGTTAACAAGTAAACAAGACAACCAATCACAAGACTATACTCAAGATAACAAGACTAAATTAACTTAAACCAATGAAAAGACAAGACTAATAACAAAGTAATCAACCAATGAAAACAAGACACATGAACACGGGAAACACATGACAAGATCACATGAGGGAAACAGGAATCACATGACATAAAACAGGAACTAGATTTTCTAAATAAAAGACATGAAAACATGAACCAACAGAATAAACATGCCAGAGGACATAAACGATATGCGTATAACATGATTTTAGTATGATAAATTTGCATACTAACCTTTTCTGTGTAAAGTTATAGCCAATTTTACAACTTTGTTACCATGACGATGTAAAGTCAACAAACCCTAAAATTACTGTAAAAATTACAATTTAAAAACCTTTACAGCTCAAATAATACATGTGTTTTAACAAAAGAATCAATGAAAGTGCTTTATAAAATTATAAGCTTCACATTTCTGCTTTTATACGCTCCAAAAATTGGCCTCATTAACTTCCTTTAAGTGCCTCACTGCAGCCTCACTTTTTCTTTGTTTTCTTTAAGAACTAACAATGAACAATATTTTACAGCATTTAATTATCTTTTTTATGTTGATTTCTTTATAAATACTGTAAATAATCATTCTTCATTGTTAGTTTATGATACCTAATGGATTTACTAATGTTAACACATACAACCTTATTGTAAAGCATTACCAGTTATACAAATTGTAAAAGGAGCATGTGTGTCCGATGGTGTCAATACATTGGTATTGTAGGTTTCAGTGTCTTTTCTAATATCCAAAAATGTATGTGTACACTAAACATGTGAATTCCTGTAATACAAATGAGATTGCCATGTTTTTTTACAAAGCCAAGTGTTATTAGTTGTTGGTGAGGGAGGCAAATAAGGAGATGGAACATTTCTCTGTATGGGCTTTTTGTGTGCAGATGTGTGTGTGTGTTTGTGTGTCTGTGTGTTTGACCTCTGTCACTGTGACTGAGCAGTATAGCTGGAGATTGCTTGCCGAATTAAGGTTAGAGGTCAATTCTCTGTGGGAATTCTCTCCCTAAAAGGTTATCTTGCCCTCAATTGGGCCCTCTGATGTGATCTAACCATGTAATTGTGTATGATTGAAATAATATATAAAATCAAACACAGGCAGAGTCAGTCCTTTTCCCAGCCTTCTCTTTTTGATAATAAAAACAAAACTTGAGCAGTGTCACACACCTTTACCTCCACCCTGCAAATCTTGAACAGTATCAATAAAGTGATAGAAGGATCTTCTTTAGTCAAGCATTTCGAGATCCTTAGTTAGTCTCAAATCCCTTGTGTTTAAAGCAAAAAAAGCTGTAATCTCTTGTATTTTCCTCTCTTCCTTGTCCTCTGTTTGTTGGTGATTACTAAGAGGGCATGTAGTACCTCATACCGCACGATAAGCAGGTTTATATTGCCCTCCTTTGCCATAGAGTTGGACTAGAGCTAGTCTAAATCCTGTGGAAGCTTAATGTTAAACCAACAAGAAAATAATTACTTAAAAGTGTTTCTCTTAATCCAAATAATGAGTGCCCAGAGTGGAGCTCAGTGTCATTGTAAATCAGGACAGTGCAATTGACTCCATGCTCCTTGAAGTTTCAGGTGAGGATGGTGGTGGATAAAGGTTAGCTTAGGCCTAATCCAGCCATGCTGCAACCCTTAATCTGTTGTGATTCAAGGATGATCACTTTAAAAGGGAGGGCTGCTGGAGAAGGCCGTTTGACTGGGACCAGTCTTACAGCATACTTAGTGGCCCGCTGTCCCCACAGTTGCTGGAAAAGCTTCTTTGTGTGTGTGGAAGACTATCGCGAGATGGGAAGAAATGGATGAAAACATCTCAATATCAATACACTGCACGCTAATTGTTTGAGGATCTGTGAGTCTACGTGAGAGAGATTAAGACAGAGAGCCCTTGTTTTGTGGTCTGAAGACAAAACTGCATAGAAACTGTCAGTCGGCAATCCAAAGTTCATGTGCATATACTACAGTGGGCATGGGATGTGTGATTTCAATGGGGCACATGGGGAAGGATCATGTATTGTAGAGTGCTGAGTGCAATTATGGTCCACATGGAAAACAGCTCAACTGAGCGACAGTGAGAGAGAGATCACAGATTCAATATCCTATCCCAGGGCTCCAGTGCCATTGCAGGGGGATTAGGCAGGAGAAATCTGCATGGCTTTGCTCTGAGAGCTCAGGGATGAAGCGGAGTTGGCTGGCCTCCAGCATGACAGCCATCTTTCCAAGGTCTCACATTTTTGCAATCTAGCAATTACGTGCCAAAATCGATGTATCGTGGCAGTTTCCTGGTGAAATTAACACAGGGTCTTCAACAACTGTGTGGTTTGATCACTTTCACACAAATCTTGACTACAATGACTGATTATGACTTTATAAACACTTGTTTTTTGCACTATTACTCATACACTGCTATGTTAGGATATTGAAACACTTGTACAATAACACATAATTTGAAAAACAAAATATTTGAACACTTGTATTACAGACTTACCAGTGTTGGGTAAGTTACTCTAAAAAAGTAATTATTTACTAACTACTAATTACATCTTCTACAGTGTAATTAGATTACTTTACTAATTATATTGTCTGAAAAGTAATTGCATTACTTATTACTAATTACTTTCTAAAACCCTTATCAACCTCGACCAGATGAAAAATATAAGACACATGAAGCTGTTGTTTCAATTCTTTCAAATTAATCATATAAAATCAAATAAATTATTCATTGTCGAACTGCCCAAATAATTTAAGGGGGCAGCATTAAATTAGAAAACATATATTTTAAAGTTGCAATATGTAAAGTGTTTCATGTAATATTCGCTTTTTTTGGCAATGTGTGAACGGTTTGTAACACAACTTAAAAGATTAGCCCTTCCCGGACTTCCTTGGTTTGCTATTAAAGCCTGTAGACTGATTTTCATGCAAAGGGAGTGGGTCGCTTTTGCCGGAAAAATCCAAAGGATGTGACGTTTATGCATGCTTCCGAGAGCCTTGCCTCAGTGCTTTTGCTATCCAACAGCATCAACAGACAATCTGCAACACCAGGTAACGTTATCTTAGAGATGGAATCCAACAAACGTCCGGTTCCCAGCACAACACCGACTCCTACACAATCTCAGAGTAAGCCCCCTGGATCTTCTGAATCTAACTTGGTTATACAGAAAATATATACATTCTATTATTATAAAACAATAGTGAATATATCAAAATGACAGTTGTGATGGAATCACATCAATACCGAATTGTGTCAACAGTATATTTTATAAACAGCTACTGTCATCATCCACCAAATTTAGCTAACAGCTATTGATAAAGCTGGCTAGCTAGATCACGATCAGGTAGCTGGCTGAAATTCACTTAACGGCCACAGGTGTCATTAATAACAGGTTTCTGAATCATACATACTGCACCTTTAACTAGATGTAAAATTTTGATTGTAAATTCACTATTGTTTTCTATAGAATTGTCATATGCTATACAGCATTTAACACGATTACATCAGAAGTAACTGTAATTAAATTACTGAAAATTAAGAGTAATGCTTTGCTTTTTTCAATGAAAAAGTCATTTAATTACAGTAATTAAATACTTAGTAATGTATTACACCCAACCCTGAGACTTACATACATTGCCTACACTTATTCCAACATGATTAACTTCCTGCGGTAGCTCAACTGATAAAGTGTTGGACTTTAAATTTGGAAGTCTGAAGTTCGAGCACAGCCAAGCACATAAGATAACACATGAAACAAAAGTGTCTAAGAAGTGACATGAAATGCCAGGGTTGCTTCTGAAAATTGGCCTTTCATTTTGCTTTTTGTTTTTGGGCATTAACTGTTAGATTTAGGTGCTGATTTAGGGTAAGGATGTCTGTTTTTTTTAACTCTCATTTGTCTTTTTAGAACCCTATTGGTTAGGTTCAGGTTACAGATTTAGGTTAAGGAGGTATACTTTTCCATTTAATATTCACCGTATAAACCTCATCTGATTATGACACCATTTCACTTGCTTTTGGCACCCCCCACTGGACATTTTACAGGGAAACTGTCTAAACTGTTGCTAAAATGTTGCCATGGTCACATAATGTTTATAAGATCAGGCTGACCAAAAGTATTGAGCACTCCTTTGAAATTACGATCTTTGATATAACCCCCTTTATTGACATTTTGTAGATATTTTGACTACATCTCCATGTGTAAAATATATTCAGCCCTAGTAATTTGTCTGGTGTCGAAAGAAGTTCATCTGCAATTATTGGCATATTTACTAGGTTGCTTTATATGGAAATAACATGATGAAATCAATCCACGCATATGCTTATTGACATCTTGTACTGGCGTATTGATTTGCGTGAATGTGACCCAATACACTGTTAGTATGCATCTTTATGATGCCATTTGGGATAGGTTATTAGAATGGTGGTTAAATGGGCTGAGGTGACATTTATTGTGACATACATGAGTTGAAGCAACCTCAGCCTGCTGAATGAATCCATGAAATGCTGTTACAGCAAGTTGCCAGTGAGAACATGGAAGAGATCTGGGAATATGTCTGGTGAAAATAAGGTGTTTTGTTAGATGCTATACGTGCTTTTATAAGGGTAAAATTTGTAGTCTTCAGGAAAGGATACAGTGTTGAATTACATGTTTTCAAATATTTCTAATTGATACTTGTCTATAATATTTAAATTTGCATATAAATCATAATCTATTTTCAATAAATTCACAGTAGTACCAGACTACAGTATTACTCATGTTATGTAATGAATCCTTGCCTCAGCACTTTTCGCTTGCTTATGGAGAGCATTACGTCCTTATTTTCTGTAGAGCTCCATTGAAACAAACTGTATTGTGAATAGCACTAAACTGACTTGACTTGATCTGTGGACCTGTGAGTTTTCTATTCTCTTTGTAATAAACCATAAATGTGCCGTTCAAGAGAAATTGCTAATCTTGATTTGCAAATCATATTTGTAGGTGGCAAGTCCTGTGCCTGTAGGGGTGCCTGACGTCTCTCTATAAACCTATATCTTCATATTACTGTATCAAAGATAACTACTATAATTTAGGACAGACAGGATAAAAGTTAGCTAAAGATCAGTTTGTTGATCATTCACCAAAATTACACTATGCAATGATTTCAACAGAGAAATTGAAAATAAATAAATAAATAAAAAATACAAAACATAATATTTTTTTGTCCTGTGTAGATAATACAAATGTTGCCTTAAACAATTTTGGAAAAACCAAGAAGTTGAATTACAGTAGAATTGAAATGTAAATGCATTTATACTCATTTCATTTATACAACAACTGCAAGTATTCTTTTTGTTAGTATGCCAAATTATTTTAAATGTCAATTTTGTGTCAATAGTGGAAAATGTCAAACCTGTGAATAAATGAATTAGTTGTTACTGACAGGTTTACAAATGTTCTCTTTAAGGGGGAATTTGATAATTCTCTTAACATATGTCCGAATATATCTTTCAAGACAACGTTTGATCCAGCTTTGATGTGATGTGATCTTACACCTGATAGCCTTGATGGAGTCTCATTATGTTCGCTCTGGTTCTCTCGCAGAGGCTCAGGATATGGACTGAAGGAGGGGCACTAGCAGGAGAGGGCATGTGCAATCTCTTTTGTCTGTAAATAAAAGAATAAATATCCCTCTAAATCCAGAGTGCTTGCCAGGCCAGCTAAATCTGATGCTCAATATTCACTGCTGTGTTTCGTTTCTCCTCTCTCTCTCTCTCTCTCTCCGTCTCTGACTCTCTCCCTCTCTCTCTAATTCCCTCTTATTTCTAAGCAGGAGAGAGAGATTAATTGACTGGCGTTTGATATGTTGATTGGCAGAAGGAGAAGGAGATGTGGTGAAGGACAGCTGTATGTGAGGTTGTCTCGGGGGACAAAGGCTTGATGGCTAAATGAAGACCTCTAGTGCTTTCTTGTTAGCCACAATCCACCTTGCAAATAAAGCACAATTAGTCGAAGCACAATTAATGAAGCAAGATATCTGCGTGTGCACAGTGTGAAAGCACAAATCAGTGGTCTCAAGACACTGCAGGGTATCAGGGGCTAGTGCCCGAGGGCAGAGAATGGTGCTGGCCCTAGCTGTCTCCTTCACTCCTAGTTTCTACCTTGTGTGAATGCTTTGTAATCCCACAAAGAAGCTCACTTGAAATTCTGGACAGAGAGAGTGAGAATAAGGTAAGGGAGAGATGGAAGGGGAGAAGTTAAGTATTACTGATGCCATTTGTATTTCTGTCACAGCTGGGCACAGCTGATCAGACTGAGCTTTAACTGAAGCCATCCAGGCCTTTCTGATACAACAGACACCACAAGAACCTGATGATCAATCAAATTATATAAGCAATAATATGCGGTTGACCAACAAAAAATTGTGATGCTGCTAATTTAAAAACTTTTTTTTTTCAGTATCCTGACAGTAGTTCAGCTTTTAGTTTTCAAAACAGTGTAGCCTTTCTAGTAACAAGCTACATTTTTCAATGAGTAACAAAGTAATCGATAAAATGTAACATTCCTATTTTTACTATCCAGTTACATTACTATATAGTTAAATATATTCTATGTATTCCATTTTTTTTTTCTAGTTTGCTTTATGATATTTTGTGGAAATTAGTGATGTATTGTCCAAACATCGGTATCGGCTACAAGTGACTGAAAGACAGAAAAAGCATGTCTAACAATTTGCCTACAACAAGAAATGACTTGTGTGGAATTACTTTGAGTTGGGTGACAGCAGAGTTGAAATTTATAAACTTTGCACTGCTAGGATTTTATGCGGTGAAACCATAATTAAAACTTATTTTATTACCTTGACAATTACTTAGTTAAAATGTATTTCATTACCTTAGCTTGACAAAGAAAGGAATAATATATTGGAGAATGCTTCAGCTAAAAAGTGACACACTTCATCATTCAGAATTCAGTTAATGTGAGTTAAGATAATTTTTTAAAGTACAAATATTATCAATTTAATGTGAGCCAATTAAGAGGCTTGAAACATAGAGAATTAAGTTATTTTTTACATTTATTTTGAAGTTGTATGATTAATTATCAGTGTTTTGAAACTAGGTTGCATCAAAAAGCAGAACCAGACTATCACTATCAGCAGATGTTGTTGTAAATAATCTAATAGCGGCAGGGCTTGACATTAACACCCGCCTGCCCAGCAAATGCGGGTAGATATTGGCAGTGGCAGATAACTCCGTCCCTCTAAATAGCCTCTTTGGCAGGTGGCCACAGGTGGCCTATTGTTACAAATGCCACTGTTAAACAGTGAAAGAAAAATAGTAAACTTTCTTGAAGACAAGATAGAATGGTTAAAGTGATTTAGAATGTTTAGAATGGTTAAAGGGGTTACGAAGGGTTAAAAGCTGGACTTCCATGGACAAATGGAAAAGTTATTGAAAAGTTTTTGTCCTGTTCTGTCCTACTCCTGTTCTAACTGGTCATGTTTGCCATTAGATATTTCAGGAGATGACTTAAATCCTTTGGCATGTGTCCTGCTAAACTCATGTAATTCTTGTCCAAATAAAATGACCAAACAAATGTATGCAGTTACAGTCACCTGTTATTTTTAGCCTTTTTTGTGGGGTGGGGGATTTTGGCTAGTGGAAATGCTGAGTGGCTAGTGCCTTTGGAATACCACTAGCCACAGTGGCAGGTGAGCCAAAATGTTTATGTCAAGCCCTGGATATTGGTATTGGCACACACAATTTGTATCAGTGTGTCCCTATTCTATATTAGCCACTTTTCCACCATCAGGCCAAACAGCTCTCGTCGCAAAACTGTATCATTCCATGCCGATCCGGTTACAAGGTTACAGTTTCTTTTTCCTCTATGGTGCGGTGAAATCAGGAGAATGTCTGGAACAGATCCATTTGTTGGCGACATGCAAGAAGTAATCATTGGAGTGAATGCGCTATGGAGTGTGATCGCATGTTCTAATTTTTAGGACTGCATTTTCCCTGGTTTTGCTCTGCTAATACACAGAAAAGACATGACCCATGATAAAAAAAAGGAAAGCAAAGAGAAAAAGGCAAGAGGCAATTTCCACCATGAGGGCTTGTGCACTCAACAGGACACGAACATGCAGAAGGTAAATGTTCCCAGACTCTTTTAAAAGGATATTTATTGACAACATTTAAAATAAGTATTATTGAAAATAGTATATGAGAATATATTTATATAATTTGAGTTTTAATGAACAAGCAATCTACTTCCCTGACAAAAAAGGCATGTAGAAAAATAAATGTAGGCTACAATACTCGTTAAATCATCACTAAAAACTCTTGATACACTAAAAGAGTTGCCACGTACTAAAGACATCTCACCAGCACGGTTAAGTATGGTTAGCTAATCAGGCCGAGAATGGTTTATAATCATGCCAATACCGAACTGTGCTTAAGTGGAAATGCTACTGTAACCATTCTGTATCATGCTCAGAAATGTTTGGCCCGATGGTGGAAAAACAGCTATTGATCTATTCAAATGCTGTTTAATACTGTTAGGCTTATCTTACCCTCCAATCAACCAAACCCCCCACCCCACTTACTGTTAAAAGCTCTTTTTAAAAATGGTTAATTTATATTAGTTACTTGTAGCTACAGTTTCAAAGTAGCTTCCCAAACAATGGTAATATTTGGTTTATCCGTTTGCCAATAAATGCAACATAACATATTAAAATTGTTTGATGAAGTTAAAATGTTGATGAATTAGGTTCTTGTTGGTTGTCCTATGAGTTCTTTATCCATTTTACAGTCAACTGAAATTCTGCTGTGCAGCTGAGCTCAACAGCATCCTTGCACTCCCAGACCACAAGACCAAACATGTAAGATCGTCCCAAAATCTTGAAAATTCTTGTTTGCTCTGGCAAGGCTAAAAGCATTGGCATGTCCACGCTCCCTTCTGGCGTTCTAATGCAGAACGGGTAATGCTGTCAGGGTAATGCATCTTGTGGAAGTTAGTGCCACTGCATGATGAAGCGTTCTATTTATATTAAAATGAGGGGCTTCTCCTGGGGGACACATTGAGGGGAATGGAACAACAAACACCCAGCTTTAGAGGACTGCCTGTGTGTCTCTGCATGTGTGTATGTCAGTGTGGAAAAGAGAGACTGCCCAAGAGAAGGACAGTGACAGCAAAAATGGCAAACCTTCCTCCAGAGTGCCCCTATTGACCATTGGAAGAGTTATTATATGATTGCAAAGCATTGTTGTGGGGCTTTTTATTTCTAATGTTGCAGTGTTTTGTGAGCGTGGCATATTGTCATAAAATACCACCCACTGTAATATAAAGAGAGCCTTAAACCCATCTGAAGCGACTATAGGGATATGGGACAGTGGTGGTCACTCAGGTTTTTTATTTTTTATTTTACCTTTTTAATGTTTAGGCCAAAATCCCTCAAAGCTTGCTATGGTGATGGATGAGCTGTGAACCCATTGTTTGCTTTTAAAGTGTGTATTTATCACTGTATTGACCTCTGTCATTCAGACCCCAGTTGGAAAGCACCCAGTCTATAGACAGCTGGTTTAAATAGTTTTTGCACTTGTGATCAGTCCTTCAATGTGAATGGAAAGAGCTACACTATAACCTATTATATAGAACACAATTGTGTGGAACACAATTTATTAAAATGCGAGGCGATAATCTGATGTGGTGTGAGCTGCGAGACTATCGTCCGTGTTCCGTGACCGCAATCAGAATGACGTATAAAGTGCGAGGGAGGGCAGCTGGTGGACTCTCTGGTGACCCCCTAGGGTAAGATGGTTCCCCCTAGGGAGTTGGTGCCCTATGCAGACTGCTTAATATGCATATAGGGAGCGTCGATACTTATCAAAGGCGGCACTGATGATGCTATGGTTCTGTGAAAATGAAATGCTGCATCAGAGCAGCCTCAAAGGGACAGTTCACCCAAAATTCTGCCATCATTTACTCACACTTAATTTGTTCCAAACATTATGAATTTCTTTATTCCAAGGAACACAAAATGAAGCATTAGGCCAGGGGTGTCAAACTCTTTTTAGGTTGAGGGATAGATTGGACTAAGCGTCACTGGACTATTTTGAATTTCTTTGTGCATATAACATGCATTACACAGACGTCTTTTGACCGTTGTCATGTTTATCGGGACGATTTTAAATGATGCTGTGTCAAGTTACTATTCAGAGATGGAGATGCAATTTAGTTTCATTCAGCAGCTCTGCTTGCTGTTCTTGTGCCCATCTGCACTATTTTGATTGATTGGTGTTTCAGTAATTCGGATGTTAATGTAATCTTTTGTTGAAGCAGTACATTTATATGGATTGCTGTCCATATACTGGAGGGCTCAGAGCTCGAGACTTAACTCAAGTCCTGATTAACCCCTGGACTTTACTTATTTAGAATATTTGGAGATTGGGTGGAGGTGGGATGTCAGGAGAGTTGTCAAAGGAAGCAGGTAAACAGCGGGCGGCATATATACTCCGGCTTATGGGCTGTGATTTGTCAGATTAAAATTAGCATGCTCCTCCCGAACCTCTGTTAATTAACTCTATATGTAAAAAAGCACTAGCTGGAAGTCTTTGACTGTTTGGATGTGTTTCTGGCAATCTGGGCCTCAGTGCCCCAATGTGTGTATGTCTTGTTTATTGTGCTATGGACTGTGTATGTGCGAATATCAGTGTGGACTGCTTGTGAACCAGTCATAATAGGATTCAAACTTTGCAAATGAACTGTAATTGAAGATTATTAGGGCAGTTAAAAACACTTGAACTTGACTGCAAAATCATGAGTAAACATTTTATTCATGAATATATCATATGTCATGACTGTTTGATAGTTGTGGTGCAGATCTGCTTGAGTGAACATTTTAATATAGTTGAATGCAATGTGTTGGATGTGCGTTATGTGTAAACCCTGAAGTTTATATTTATAATGTTGTGAATCTTGTTTATTTTCTTCCAGTTGAGTTTAAAATATGGCTGAATGTGAGGGACTGCACGACGTTATCCAATCAGAACATTGGACGTTTACGTTGAAGTTTAAAGGAGACGCAATAGCCCAAACCATGTGTTTCAGACAAAGGGGCAAAGACAGGAAGGAAATTATAATTTATCATTAAACTATAATGGTGTTAGTGAAAAAACTTTACTGACATTATCAGTGGACCTCAGGGAAGATAATAAAATGATTAAAAATAGCATTTCATGACCTCTTTAATGCATACATATGTTACCTCTGAACTTGAGGAAAGACCAATGAGAATTTGGCCAACAGAATTTGCATGTCCCTCCCCTGGACAACCGGGTATAAAAGGAGGGAACTGTGCATCTGTTCATTAAGGTTTTGCACTGAGGAGCCAAGAATTTGGTTCGGCCATTACAGTGGCTCGGTTCAGCATCGTGGCCGGGGGGACACAACATCTCGTTCCCTCCATCAGGGAACGAAGGTTACAACAGTAACCTAGACGTTCCCCGTCTGTCGCTCATCCAACATTGTGTCGAATGAAGTGAACCTAGGGGTCCCTATTAAATCACGCCATGTGCTGAACCATGAGCTGCTGACGCAGGTGCGGGCAGGCAGTTGCGTGCCAAAGCAACAGGCTGCGTCAGACTGCACGTACCCTTCCCCAACGCCCCATAAGAAACGTCATCAAATTTTTAGGTTCCTGGCATCCTGAAGGGGGGACAAGCGACGTGGCAAGCATGGTAGCAGGCTGTGCCAGCTGAGGAGGAGATCCCGTATAGGCGTCCTCTGGACTCGTCAGAACCGGCCGGCCAGGTGACAGCAGTCGTGGGTCCAGATTAGAAGGGTCTGAGTCTAGTGTGCCGGGACTGCCAGAGTGTGGCACAGTGTTGCCATGAGAATGGCATTTGCTGGACAGGTGACCCAGGAAATGAGAAAATCGCTCTTTTATTGAGAATGTGGGTACCACAGCCCGATGGGTGTGAGGAAAATTAAATAAGGTTAAATAAAGATTCTCCTCCCGGCCCTCCACCGGGGGACAGCGTGGTCTGTTTACCAGTTCTGGAGCAAACGTCTCGTTCCCTGGGTCGTCCATCTCAGGAGAACTGGGCCTGAGAGCTGGGCCCAGGTTGAGGTGAAGCTGCCTGGTGTTTGGAAGATGGCATGGCCCGCACTGGAGTGGCGGGGCATGATGTGGGAAATGGCCTCCATCTGTTTCTTCACAGCCAAAAACTGCTGGGC